>NW_026854601.1:0-30214 GCF_026571515.1 Ruditapes philippinarum
GTACATCCCCGTACATCTCCGTATTTCAAGTTTCCCGTATTCTTACACGTATATTAATGATATACGGAATTCCGTACACTTCCGTATATCCATGTCTTTTTCGCAGTGCAAATGGACAAAGTGGCAACTATATGCTCACCCTTCGGGGAGCATAAAAACATTTCACATTACCTGTTGTTTTGATAATTGCTCAAGTTCTTGTATCAGTGGTGTTAGGATAGGATCAAGATGTCCCATGATATCATTGTATGGTAATACAGATAACACCTGTCCTATACATGACATAATACGTATATTTTCACGTGACTGAAATACAAAACAAACTTTTATATTTTCATGTGACTGCAAAGCAAACAAAACATGTATATTTTCATGTGACCTTAAAACAAATGAAACATATATATTTTCCTGTTGTTGTCAACTTGCCATTTGGAATTCTCTGTTTTTGATGGCAAAACATAACCACCTGGCAGTGAGTGAATAGATATAAGGTAACATTATTGCTCTTCCACCATGCTATTCCCTGCAATTACCCTTGGGGCTGGGGGCTCCAGGGTAACACAGACTGGTACATATAACAAAATGTTTGAATAGTAAACTGTTTTAAACTGTACATTTTGAGGGAGGAAACCTAATAATTGCAAGAGCATTATTATATGTTATATGTTACATAATTATTATTAAATAATTACCAAATCATGTATTCACACAAAATCACACAGGTTTCAAACTTTTTTTACAAGGTGTTTATAAATAAACATACCTTCAGATTTCCTCTTTCCAATGCAGCCTGAAACACAAATAAACAAATTTACATTCATTCTCAAGCTTGAGTGGATTTTGTTAAGCAGGACAGGCCTCCCAAAATGTGACCTGGCCCCAAGTTTATAAATCAATTTTCTGAGCTCTGTCTCAAATCTCAAGATTTTAATTGTTTAGTTAACATTTTTTGTTGGTTTATGACCAATCATATACTTGAAATCTGAGACTGAGCTAGAAAATTTCTTTTTTACCAAGTAAAATCAAAGAGATACAAATTTAATTTATGTCCTACATCATATAATATATATACAGGTTTGTATAAAATGTAAAACATACAATGTACCTCTAAATTTTATGCAATTCAAGCACCAGTTCAAAAGTTTTTCAACCAAGATTACAAGGTAATTACCCAACATGAAATTTATAGATATAATTACTATCATTTTTGTCACAGACTCAAACTCACTAAACAAAGACACAAGGTGACCTGACAGCAGAGTTAATTCCTCTCCTACATATGGGTGCTCTCTCGGCTGCTCTTGATTTTCTCGCATTACTTCTTTTCTGACTGGAGCTTAAAAATGACATGAACCAAGTTTTTCAAATAAATATAAACCGCAGACTGTAACAGTAAAACACGTACCTGGCAGGCCTGTAGTATCTGTGGCACATATGGCTGAATGTGTTCTAAAGTCTCCCTAGTAACATCTTTAAGGGCCATGGTTGCTGCCATGGCAACCTCAGGATTACTGAGGCCCTGGAGTAATAATGGTATTGCACATGGTAACGATTGTGGGTGGCAATTCATCCATTCACCAAATGACCCTGAAGAAGTATCAGTGTAATTTTTTTACATTAAAGATCCTGAATGAGATAAATGACCCTATCAAGTTGATAAATGGTAAGTTTGTGGAACAGATTCAGGAGTTTGTGTATAAGCTCATAGCATAATACATAATCAAAGTAACATAGATTCTGTATGAACTACATTTGTTAAACAGACCAGATGGAAACCTAAAAGAACACGCAAGACAGCAAAATTGAAAATGTCATAGCTTTAGTTTTAAATGAAAACTGTTCATAGACAAAAGAATAATCCACAGATGTAAGGTACCATTGTTAAAAATATCTCCCAAAAATTAAGAATAAGTTTCTTTAAAAAGCAGCAATGGATTTAATTGTATAACCTACCCAACATGTATAAAACTGTAGAGATGAATTTCACATTGGTAAATGGTAGTTTAGGCAAGAGTTCTAGTACAGATGGTAGATATATTCCTTCCTCCAAGTCAACACTCTCTGCTACCGAGTTAAACAGGAAAAATATTGCCTCCATCAACTGAAATGATAATTTCTGTGCAATATAATTTTGGACATAGCTATTAAACTATCATCAACCTCCATGTCAAATTATCACAAAAATTAATAAATATAAGATTCAGGGAACCAGCATAATGCTTAGTGATATGAGATTCAGGGAACTAGTATAATGCTAAATGGTATCAATAAAATCTATTATTCTGTCATGAGTAAAAATTGTTTAAATTAGTATTTAAAATCAATCATCGTAATTTTCATTATCATCACATTGATGTCATCATTATTATCATCATAAGGAACAGCATCATCATCCTCACAATCATCAATATCATCACCGTCGGACAATTTTAGACAAAATTATCACACATATTTTACTATCAAAATTAAAAAAACCCTGATCATTCAAAACTTTCTTTCTTATTATCAAGTTTTTTTTTCAATAGTGAAACTAAAGATTGAATAATTCTGTTTTATACAGAAGAAGTTATTTCTTACCTCCCAGCGTACATTGAGTTCCTTGTCAGTTTTAACTAGACTTGCAAGAGCATTACACAGGTATCCTAGCAACGGTTCTCGTAGTATACTGTACGCATACATCTAAAAAATATGAATATCAAGAGTCACTATTTAAGTTGAATCTTTCAAGAAAGAAATTTCTTTAATAACTAAAACACATAAAAACCTCAACCAGTTAAAACGGGTAAAGATAATGATCAACAGTAATTCCAGATACAGATCTATGTAAAACCCTTTTTTCCTCCAAAGAAAAATGTGAATCAATTGCATGTAATCATGTTACTGAAAATGCTCTAAAATGTAATCTGTTTCGCTGGAAAATCAAGGACAAAATAATTAATTTAGATGCATATTCTAATCAAAATTCCATACCATTGTATCGCCTATATCTTGTCTGTAACATCTAAATTGCTCTTTCTCTTCTGTAACAGGCAAAAAGTCAAAGGTCAAAGGCAATGAAATAACAAAGGTCATTTGATTCAATAGACGCCAAAATAATCATTTTCATCAAATATTGATGTCTTAAAAAGTCACACTCCTGCAAATTAGATTTATTTTCTAATATATCATATTTAAATGAATTCAGTTCTCATTTATAAGTTCATATATATATAAGTTACAGGAAAGTAGTTTTCCAATATTATAGTGTCATACCTGCAGACCAGGTTTCATAAACTTCTTCTGTTGGGAACTGTACTTTGATAAGAAGGTTTTCTATTAGGCCAAGATATACTGGCTGGAACATGGGCAATAATAGTTGGTACTTGTCACTATCCAAATCTTGTAAATTGTCCTGAAATTGTTCAAAACTAGTATGACAAGTAAATCTACCAATGATGACAGGAAAATTAAATGTATGAATAACAAATATGTATCAGAATGGCTATGCAGAATAGTAAGGTAGTATGAATTACACCACATGCAGGCCATAATTGCCAGAAAGTATATACTAGAAGGTGGGGTAATACAACTTACCTGAAGTATATACCAGAAGGTGAAGGTCATACTACTGCACGTTTCATCTACTGGGTAATGTCCTGGAATACTTGAACAACTCTGTAAATAGACATTATTAACATGTGAAAATGAAAACAATCCAGCAAATTTGATACAGTTATTCTAGAAATATTATGGAAAGGAAAAACTAAAGACTTTAATCAGTATGATGGGCAAACATATTCAAAATTTTTTCATTAAAAAATATTTGTACCATTTTCTTTACTTTATAGTGCATGTAGTTCTGAGTAAGTTTTGAAAGCAGATTCATGTACACTTGTAAACACCTTACTTGCCTTTATATGTTAACATAAACAACAGAATGGTATCAAATTTGTAAGCCATTTCAAAATTATAGCCCTGAAGACAAATTTCTGTATTTTTCCATCAGTTAAGGGGCTATATCTTTTTCAAACATTTGGCAGGTCCAAGTTATTTTACAGCATTTACAAGAAATCCTACCAGAACTAGGCTTATAAGCTTCTGTATATCAGATTTTTTGTTTTCATCATCCCCACTTGCACTGTCTATGATTAGTTTTGTATGGTTCTCTGCCAATGACACAACAATCTGTGTTATACCATGACAAGTATCCTGAAAAACAAAAAACAGTGACACAGTCAATTTATAGTAAGAATGGTTCTCCATATGAAATATCAATACTGGCTTAAGTATATGAATGAATGCTGAGGTTTTAAGATACAGAATTAGTTAATTCAACATTTTTTCTCAAAGATTATGAATAAATTACAATCAAATTCATAAAAAATTCCACATACAAACTATTATACCGAATAAATGAACAAACTATTATACCGAATAAATGAATATATACACAAATGAATATATAACTAGAAATGCGTCCTTGGACCAGTTACCATAAAATTCCTTTGTTTTGCCAGTCTACATGATGGACAGTGTGATAGACAAGGGCAAATCTAAATGCCCCAAGGGCATTTAATCAGCCTTTAATAATCCAAATGCATTTCTACAGTTGCTATTTCTATTGCAAACATGTCGACTCTGAATCTATGACTTATTGAGGTATTTCTATAGCAAACTGGGTGGACTTTAATCAATATGAAAACATATTTGACAAAATAACATACACAATAAGCGCTTAAATTCAGTAAATAGTTTTGTTTGGAAAAGATAATTAATCAGTCTTCTATTGCTTTTTATAAACCAGTGAACTTCTTCACTAAACCTTAAAATCAGATGGCTTGAGTGAAGTTGAAGGTTTTGAACATGAAACTTGGGAGGGGGTGGGGAATTTAAGTAATGGACATATCAATTTTAGTTAAGAATAGTGGCTCAAACTGAAATCTAACACTGCATCATCCACTTGTGTATTTCATATTTCATTGGTTAAATAAAGAAGTATAATGGTAGAAGACAGTAGTTCAGCAATATAGAATCTACTACATGCACTGCATTAAAAGTAGTCTTGCTAAAAATAGTGCATATCCAACTTTTATCATGATGCATAAACAATTTTAAACATCATCATGTCAACCACAATACATCATGTTTATGTGCAGTATCATTTTTTTATATGATAACAACAAGCCAACAAACATATCAACATACCATATCATGGTCATTTGTGGCTGAATTGAGCATTCCTTGTAACTGTAAGACCAAGGGAAGCAACTTCTGTATGGTATATGGAAATCTGTAACACAGTAAAAAAAGAACTTGTAATTTGTGTGCAATAATGCTCACTGTATATAAGTACAAGAGTACTAAACATGTATATACTATTTTATTCCATCTATTACATACTCAACAAAGTCACTAAAAATCATTTTATAGATAATAAAGAAAAAATGGTCAAATAAAAAAATTACATTCTACTATAATTCTTGTTTTTAATTTATGTTGTTATTCTCACATATACTAAATTATGAAGAATTTCAATAGACAAAACATGTGTTTTTGTCACAATTACAAAACAGAAACAATAGCTGTCGATCAGACAGTGCCCTCGCCTATTCTCAGTGCTTGATAATAAAACAAGAGCCTCGATAATAATATGCAGAAATCAACAAATAGGATGATTTCAATCAAAATACTCTAAATGGTTATGTGTCTTAGAATGGCCAAGCTAACAAGGTTTAACAGGGGCGGCAAAATCAATTACCCGTTTTGTTCATGTTGTCCTGCAGCCTGTACGGACAAGTGGAAATTTTCAAGAATTTACTATACAAATATCATACGGACAAGTTGAGAAAGGCTTTAGATAATAATGGACAAGTAAGTCATAATCAAATTTTGCCGGCTATGCACTTGCAGACAGTTGTAAAATTTGTAAAGTATAAATAAAACAATTGAAAAAACTGAACCTGTGAGAATCTGGATGTGAGAAGACTTTAACGAGAGTGTCTACAGCAGAATCGTACAGATGTGGACTGTTGAGGCTTTGGAAAACCTGTATAATTATCTGTTCAGCTTCGTTCATTGGAATACCAAAATCCACCCAGCTCCCAAAACATTTGAGTGCATGCTCGTACACATCACTTGGTGAGTTCGGGCTCATCAAGTTAGTCAGTAAGGCTAAAACTAGAAATAAACTTATCTATCTATGAGCAGTGTACATAAATTACCAAACAGAGGTTAAAATATGCAAAAATAGCCCTTAATGTGTTAGTCACGTAGGAATATTGTGATAAATACTGCAAAATCAGTCATTTATCACACATAAAATGTTAATAATTATACTTAAATCTTTAATATTTTCACTTTTCTTAAAAGTTGTGTACATATTTTCTCAAGTTTAATTTTCTTGAAACATGTTGGCTTATCTAGAGGCATGCAGCTTTACATATATTAACCATATCATTTTTATAAAAGTCTCTTGGACTACAACTTGTCTTGAAATTGACCGATAAAAAATTTAATTAATCTTATCTTTGCTAAACTTATTAAATGCTTTGAATTTAGAACTGTGAAGTATTTTTTGTAGGGCCGGGAATTATATTCGAATATTCGAAACACTACCGAATATTCGAACATTGAAAAACGCATACGAAGATTCGAACTTTTTTTTGTTTTGTTATTTCTTTCAAATTTCAATTAAGATTGTAAATTAAACCATTGACATTTACTTGACCAGGTGTTGACACGTTTGTATGACGGGTGTCAGGGATTATCGCCAATTAACTGTGAAAACTTTGGGGTCTAGTTGATCAAAAGGGCACCCGTTTTACAGTTTGCAATTTACCTGTTAAACAGTTTAGAATGTATTTTTCCAATTTTAATAATCTTATTTATTGTTTTCTGTCCTATAATCTTTCCGATTCATCAATAATTGTCTTAAATTTTGTGAAGAAGAATAAATCGGCACGCATTTTTCGGCGGTTACGAAAGCATGGGAAGTGTCTATATTCCGTCAGAATATATTTATACTGTAGATATTACACTCCGTGTGATATTTACTGCGTTATAGCTAAATTTATTTTAAGAATATTTTAAACCTTATTTAAAGTTATAAATAAATAAAAAAATATTTAATACAAGTTAAGTTTCAATATAATTATTTGTTATTGGGTCTAAGAGGCTACGATAATTCATATTACTGTCAATCAAGTCACGTGAGTTACCTCCTGTTAATAAGACAAATAGGATTTACTGAGCAAAAGGCAATCAAATTATGAATTTATTTCAAATTGTAAATATATATGTCGATTTACAATACATAAACATTTTTTAAAAACTTTGACGTAGTTACAAAGGTATTTTGAATCGTCGATTATTACAAGCATATTAAAGAAGTATAGTATCCGACGCAATCAATTGAGGATATTCAATTGCGGATATGTATACGACAAAGAGAAATATTGGAACAAATGTTGTAAAAAAAGAATATTCGAATTTATTACATGTTTTGCAGTAGATTACTGAATTATAACGGTTAATTATATTCTGATAATTTCACAGTAATGATTACCAAATATAATTTCACAGTAGCCGAACTATATTTGGCGTAAAAATAAAATATTTATCATTAATGAATGTTTTTTTTTTTGTAGTCAATCATAATAAAAAATGTACGTGATAACTGTAGTTCGTAAATATTTACGAACGTTGTGCTGAAAAACATCTAAAATCTAAAAATAATCATGGAATTATATTTTGCTTCAACATTGTGACGTCATTATTTGATGACGTCATGAATATAAGAGCATGACGTTACGCGGCAAAAATCAGTAAAATGGTGTAAAAATCGTTAAAAAATCATAATATAAACAGAAAATTTGTTTGTTTTACATGTAAGATCAAATAATATTTCACTCGTGAACCCCAGCTATTATATTTTCACTCGTGGCTACGCCACTCGTGGAAAATATTGCATCTGGTGTTCACTCGGTGAAATATTTTTCGATCTTACACTGAAACAAACAAATATCCTCTATATATTCGACTATGGAAAACGATTATTTGAACATCAATTTCCTCATTCGTTCCCAGCCCTAATTTTTTGTGAAAATAAATAAAAACCTACTTACTTTTGGTCATATTTTGTGTAAGTTCAAAGCGCAGTTCTGATCTTCTGCTATTGGTCAGGTTCATACTATAAAACTATAAAATAAAACAACTTTATTAAAATCATCATAAAACCAATACTATTTGCAGACTAGGATGGTAACTTTATAATATATAATCTAAATTTGCCAAATCAACAATGTTACAGTTGAATCAAAATATCCCAGCATGCTTTGCTTGATAAAGACATTAAAACCTGTATACTGTCAGGTTTAAAGGGAATGAATGTAGATTTAACCGTAAGCCCAAAATACATGTACATGTATTTAAGTAGGCAAAACAAGATAAAAAAATTCCTGCAGGTAAAGTATCAAAACATACCTCTTCTGGAAGGACAGTGAAGATTTCTAGCAAAACATTACATCTCTGTGTGGACTGAAATATATTATTGTAAACACTTCTGTATAGGTCACATAACTTCATTTAACCCTGAACATGCTGAATATTAAATGGACTTGTCCCACTTGCACATTTGGAACTGTCCGGGAGATTAATGTGAATATTAAAGTTTATCAGCCAACAGTATAGAGCCTGGTCAGATTGCATGGAGGTGCAGGCTGGCCTGGCTCTATACTGGTGAAATATTTGTTATGAATGAATAATATTGAAAACATTTTAAATATTAGCTCATTCGCAAATATACATTGCAACAATACCTATGTGTATACTACAGAGCGAGTGCATGTGAAATCCTAATGTTAAACCAGATGTAAAGCAAAAGAACAACTGAAAATACTTTAATCCTCATTCTAATCACAAAGCTACACAACACAATTGGCACGAGACAATATTCTTGATACACATTTACTGGCCAACAGTGTTTGTGTGGCTGAAACGGTTTTCCGAAAACTGTTAATCAAACTGCTGGTGCTGCTATGTGATTCCAGTCATTCTAAGTACATTGTAATAACTTGATCAAAATTTTCTTATTAACTAAGATTTGTTAAATATTGTGACTGCCATATTAAACATATACTTAGCCAACATATATTTGTTATCCTTACTTACATTAAGAGGGGATGAGTCATCTTGGAACATAATGATGAGGGAGTCAACTGGGTTGGACCATGTTTGAGGCATGGAGTGGAGGGCTAATGATGATAACTGAAATAGAAAAATATCATACTTAAATAGTCATATATCTTACTGAAATAGGCAAATATCAAACTAAAAATAGGCAAATACCATATAAGTACTTATTTCTGCGGGCTTAATATTCTGCGATTTTTGTTAAAATAAGGGGTTTTAAATAGGCAAATATCAAACTAAAAATAGGCAAATAAACTGAAATATGCAAATATCATCCTAAAATAGTCAAATATTATACTGAAATAGGCAAATATCAAACTAAAAATAGGCAAATATATTGAAATATACAAATACTGAAATAGGCAAATATACTGATATATGCAAATATCATCCTGAAATATGCAAATATCGTCCTGAAATAGGCAAATATCATACTGAAATAGGCAAATATCATCCTAAAATAGGCAAATATCATCCTGAAATAGTCAAATATCATACTGAAATAGGCAAGGCAAATACCATACTGAAATCATCATATATCTTACTAAAATAGGCATCTACCACACCAAAACAGACAAAAACACAATGAAATAGACAAACATCATATTAAAATAGACAATGATCATATCAAAATAGACAAACATCATACTGAAAAAGACATGGTATTTATATACTTTACTGAAATTGGTATGATTTATGTCATATTGAAATAGACATTAAAAATAATAAAATAATCATACATTCTACTGAAATAGACATATATCATACCAAAATAATGATCTGCTAGTATTAAACTTAAATAAAGATAAGTATATCATACATCACTGGGCATACATAATTCTGTTATAAATGTATTATTACAACATACAATGTAACATGATAACACCTTCTTTTATCACTTCACTTTAGTTCAGTACAACAGTTTAACCTTTATTTCAACTAAAATCTGGGCTTTTCCAGCTTTAAATGTTCACTATTATAAAATGTTTAATGCACCACTACTTACTGGCAACACATAGTCTGGTAAGGATAAAGTTTTGGTCCGGTCGCAGAGTTTACAATTTGCTCAAGGATGCGGCTTCGTAGAGATTCAAACTGGTCAGCTGGTATTTCATTCCTGAAAATGTAACATATGCCTTCTTAATGACTAATATTTTGTTGTGTTTTACATCACACCAACATAATAAAGGCCATTTTATCATTTAAGTGCAGTATCCGGTGAACTCTCAATAAATTACATCAAGAGTTCACCGGTTACTGCACTAAGGTGATGATTTGCTGGATGTCTAGCTTTACTGGTGCTGGAAAACCTCAGGTGCCCCTCTGTGCTTATTTCTGACAAGAGTGGGCAAACTTATAGAATCAGAGACTTTCCTTACTAGGTTGAAAGCATCCATGAAAGAATCCAAAGTCCTTTGCAAAATTTGAATCAATTACTAAAGCATTATTTAACACAATTTGAATCAATTATTAAAGCATTATTTAACACATGTTTGCATTTCCTAAAAAAGAAAAAATATTTGTCATTTCTGAGGCTTAAAGCTGCATGCCTAAAGATAAGTCAATAAATATCAAGGAAATCAACTTTTAGAAAAATGTACATAGATTTTAAGAAAAGTAAAAATATTCACAATTCAAGTAATTATTTACATGTTATATGCAATGAATGACTGATTTTGCAGTAATTATCACCATATTTCTACTGGGTGACTAATGCAGGGTTAAGAGTTTTTTTTGCATATTTTTACTGTTATTTGGGAATTTTGATTGCAATGTGTAAATTACTTTTATGTTCACTTGACAATATTTCACTTCTTGATACAGTTTCAAAATTTTCATGAAAATTGGCATGAATCTGAGGTATGCTGCTTTAATGGGTCTTTGACTCAGGTAAGCAAGTTATCATTAACTCAGCTAAGCAAGTTTTCATTAACTTAGCTAAGCAAGTTTTCATTAACTCAGCTAAGCAAGTTATCATTGCTAGACTAAAGTTCTCAATACTGTCAAAACATATGTGTACACTCAAACTAATTGTATAAATTGACAGTTTGGTGCAAAATATTTGTAACTTTTTCTTCATGTCAAACAAGTTACACTTCTACAGCTCTCAATCCCCCCAATATTATAAGAGGATATATGTCATGTGTTCTTACCAGTATCTGCTTATCTTAACATGTAAACAGCTGGCACCAAAATACTGCACCTGTAGGCCCTGGAAATATTAAATATTATAAGAATGGAAAAATATCAGATCTCCAGAAAATATAAAATATAAGAGCTTTAGAAAAGATAATACTACAGGAAATATAAAGTATAAGCTCTCCAGAAAATATATCCAATAAAATATCAGTCTCCAGAATATATACAATGTTACATACATGTATCAAATCATCAGAAGATGTAAATATAAGATCTCAAGAAAACATACAATGTAAAATATAATATGTGGTGACACCAGAACTGCCATGGAGAATATAATGAAATATAACACCAGCATACTGTCTTTTCATTAAATTTCCTTGGCGTGAAATTTTGACACACTGAACAAACAGTAATTTTGCCATGCCTTAAATTCACATATTTTCAATAATAAAAATAAAAAATTCCAACATTCAAATTCAAACCTATGTTTTAAGATTCTTTATCAGTGAAACAAAAGAAAGTTAGAAGCTTAAATCACAAAACTTAAAATATCAAATACAAACAAAGAAACATATGAGCCGTGTCATGACAAAACAACATAATGGGTTTGCGACCAGCATGGATCCAGACCAGCCTGCGCATCCGCGCAGTCTGATCAGGATCCATGCTGTTCGCTATCAGTTTCTTCACTTGTAATAGAGTTGATAAGCGAACAGCATGGATCCTGATCAGACTGCGCAGGCTGGTCTGGATCCATGCTGGTCGCAAACCAATTATGTTGGTTTTGTCATGACACGGCTCATATATAAATCCTACAAACATGACAGACTACTACTGATTTTCCTTATAGTCTGCTGATTTTTCACTATATTTCTGGTATCAGTGTTTGCCTTACGGACCAAACTTTCAAGACAAAATAAATAGTTCAATATAATTGATTTCATTACAAATTTACCTTATCTGGCACTAGTAGTTGCCAGCAGAATGACCATGCTGCTGGTGAGACTTGAGCTGCTGTCAACCACTGGTGAACTTCCTGCTGTACTGCAGCGTTACAATAAAAGTTGTTTACTGCCTACAAGTATGATAGATCAAAGATTAGAATTTATCATTGATAACAATGCAATGCACACATGTTTAACATCATAACCTTGAAATCTGTGAACATAATCTATTAAAGTTGCATTTCTCCCTGTAGTAATCAAATTGACAACAACAACTGTTATTTCAAGTTCTGTCATGTCAAAAAACTTCAGTGGAGTCCTTTTAATTTGTTTCAAAATGAAATGCAAAAATGAATGTCAATTAAAAAATCAACTGACAGAAGTTAATATCCACAAAAAAAATGCTGGTTATCAAACACAACAGAGGTGACTGAGAGGTATATAATATGTTTGTTTGAGCCCTTCTTTCCTCACATTCATGCCCATTTTTTTTTATTTATCATCATTTCTGGTTTGTCAAGGAAACAGGCATAAGAGCAGTAACTGTTCAACACTTTCATCACAATCAAGCTAAAATAAATGTCAAAATTAATCGGAAATATACCTTTTCCACATTTTCAGCTGTGAATTCTGTTCCCATACTAGCCATAGCCATTGTTTGACTATCAACAATTGTTATGCCTCAATCTTCTTTTAAGAACACATACTGTTAGAAACCAACCTGTCAAAGCAAATAATCACCACACTTATCTTCAAAGTAGAAGCAATTATATTGATAATTCCCCTCATGTTTAAGTTGTTCTTTGTCCTTTTCAAATGTGTTGAATTTTGAGTGTGTCTGTGAGAACAAGCCTGGCTATAGTCAGAACCATTCAAGAATTTGCTGGTTCCCATATTCAAAGCACACCTCATTTGAAGATGGTAAAGCTGTGGGCCACATTTGAATTTGGACTGTAAGGCATTTGTAGCTCACACCCCATCTCCATATTCAGCATATAAATACAGTCAGTGTAGGCAATCTGAACCACATTATGAAAAGCATTATTTTTTGCAATATTTTGGAGTGCTTTAGTTTGTAACATTCATTCCTATGTCATAATCTAAAATTAACAGGTGTTTTTTTTCTTTTCTAAACATCACAGAATTGCCACACTGCCTACCAAAGTTTTCTTTACATCAAATACTGATGAAGAAAAAATAGAAATCAACATGCAAAAAAATCAAATTAATTATTTCAAAACATTAGACAAAGTTTAATCAGTGTCTACTGAAAAAGTCATTTGAAAATATTAAAGCCTTCATTTAAAACAAAGGTTATCTAATTGTGACGATTGTTCTCTTCTGCCTAGATTCTTAAATGATATTTAGTGGTTTGATTACCTAAATTGTCGCAAAGTTAAATTGTAAACTAATATGTTATCTGTCTTGTGTTTAAAAGTAGAGTTTTATCTTTTATAAATTAATACATAAAAATTAAACGATTAGATTTAACAACTTATTCGTAGCAATTATTTGATATAACAGGCATATTTTTATTATTTCTAAAATATCAGAACAATTTGTCCTTAAAATCATTCGAACTCAATGCCATTTGTTCCAATATTCAACCCATTATCAATATCTCTATGATGCTTGATTTCTCCAACTTCAGTAAACGATCTTTAAATATAACTACATTATTGAGTATAAATAGAGCTCAAAGCTGCGGACAGTCAGTCTCTGCCCAGCTGCCAAAGTGTCAACATCACAGAAATAATTAATTAATATTTTAAATTACTTACTTGGAATCTTGCACTATTTTACGAAATATATCAATTGCACAAATTTAACACTGCGTTAGGTGTAATTGTTATTACTAAAGTATTGAAAACTCAATATCCAAGTGGTTTTCTATATATTAAATAGCCTAATAGTGTCACCTCAATTTTTATATAAAGTTCATGTGAAGCATATCAACTATAAAGGCATGTTCCTGTTATAAACAATAGTTAATTAAACTTGATTCCAAAGTTTGAATAAATCATTTGTAACCAATCAACTGGCAAAGTAGCAAGAAAAATTATATATATAACAGCTAGTCCGTGCACGTTACATAATTTCTAAACAACTTGTCATTCCAGTAGTTCTGGATCAATCAAAACATATATTTCCTTACACACAAGTGCATTTATTGGCAACTTATTTACATTGTAAATTAAATTTTTAACTGAGCTATCCGATTACTAGTCTAGTTCTGCACCAATTAGTCCATATTTATCGCTTATGAGCGTTCATGCAAAATATGTTCCAGTTAGATACAAGTGTACGAAAATGCCTTCCATTAATTGTAAGGTATATAATAGGTCAATAACCAAAATAGACGCAAAATATACCTTTTGACAACAGCTGATTTGCTGAACGGGCACCGGCTGAAAATCGTGTGTATAAGCAAATTAATATCTCTTCCGTATTATCCATATTTAGAGCATGAACCACTAAATAAGGGATTGTTAATACGAGACCACTAAATTTGAATATTGCCAGGTAGGTAAATACATATCTGTATAGGCCATAGGCCAGTATGTCTAAATATCGAGATAAAAACCTCAAATTTGATTGAATGTAACGATTTTTAATGTAGAAAAACGTCATTTTTCCGATGTTACTAAAATGATAACATCGGGAAAATGACGGTATATATATAGATGGATACCGAAAATAAGCTATTTTCGCGAAAATAAGATATCGCTACGAAAATAAGATTTATTTTTGAAATAATGCATTTATCTAATTAAATAATTATGTAAGTTATATATTTATGCATTCCTTGGGTGATTTTACAGCAAATTAAAATTTCAGAACCAAAAAAATATCTAAAAAAGTACAGTTTGAGCCGAAAATACATACGTACGAATATAGCTCAAATCGCCGTGTGAGCGAAAATAAGATCGGGTCTGCGAAAATAAGATTTATTTTTTAATATTATGCATTAAAATGCATTTTTGTTGTTATTAAATGATTTGTATGAATAAAATTATAAAAAATGAAATATTTTGTAATGAAATATTAAACGTTTGTTCGGTAAATATGGTAAATATCCCAAATAGTATAGAAAGAAGGCATGCGAAAATAACCCAAGATGGCGACTACGAATATAAGATCATAACTTATAAAATTGTATTAATTGCAAAAGTAAATTTTCTCTTATAAAACAAGAAAAGCTAGTCACTGTGGAGTGAGAAACCATCAAAATAAAAGCAAGAATTAACTAGTGCGAAAAAAACCCACCAGAAACAACTACTACAAGAATAAGATCTACTGTATATAGAATATATACAAAAAGAAAATCTATACAATACTCTACGAAAATAAGATCTGTAAGAATGAACATTATGTACATACGAAAAAAAGGTTATACGAAAATAAGACCTCTTAGTAAATAATACCTGTATGAAAATAATATATGTATGAAAATACTTATACTTGCACGAAAATAAGATCCAATTGAAAATCATGATGATTTATACGAAAACAAGATCTGTAAACAATTAAAACCTGTATGAATTGATATTTGTACGAAAACAAGATCTAATTGAAAATATGATTTTTGTCAAAATAAGATATATATACGAAGATGAGATACGTTAAAAAAAATACCTGCATGAAAATACTATATGTACGAAAATAAGATCCTATTGAAAATGTGATCTATACGAAAATATGATCTGTATAAAAATTACTGTATGAATTGATATATCTGCACGAAAATAAGATCTGTATGAAAATAATTTTTTCAACTAAGATTTTTTACAAATATTTTTATAAGGCCTGTGAATATGAAATACGAAAATAAAACAAATGTATTTGTAAGAACATAATATCTGTGTTAGAATGATACGAAAAAAAGATCAAAATCTATAAACAATAAGATATCTAGCTATATGAAAATAAAATATCAATATGGAAATGATTTATACCAAAATAAAAGATAATTTAAAATTCGTGTAATATAAAAATAATATCTACATTTAGTAAAAGATCAGTATATAACTTTATTGCTTTAGTGCTTTAATTAGATAATGCACGGACAAGATCTTTTTATTTGAGAGAAGGAAAAAATTATACAACGTATAACACGTGCACATGGCTATCGGCAGCAATCAATGCGCTAATACGATGATTGGATTATTGGATTTTCGCACTTATCGTAATTGACACACACTTATTAAAGCCCATCATTAAAGGTGTTTATTGGCGATTTATCACAGTCACCATATCAAAATATAGATATCTTATTTTTTTTACAGATTTTTGTTATCATACAGATATATTTATACACAGATCTTATTTTCGTTAAAGATTTTATTTTATAAAGACAGTCATTTTCATATAGAGTCGTTTTTCACATCATTCTGATCCAGATATTATTATCATATAAATATTATTTTCGAGTAAATCTTATTCCTATACACACATTATTTTCGTACAGATGTTATTTTCGTACAGATCTTATTTTCGTATAAATCTTATTCGAAAACAGACATTATGTTCATACATATCTTATTTTCGTATTGATCTTATATTCGTGGTATTATTTTCTTACAGATCTTATTTTTTTCGTATAGATCACATTTCCTATAGGATCTTATTTTCGTATATATAGTATTTTCATACAGGTAGTATTTTTTACATATCTTATATTCATATGTATCTTTTTTTTGTAAGGATATTATTTTCATTTCACAGATCTTACATTTGTAAAAATCGAATACAGACATTATTTTCATACAGATCTTATTTTCGTATAAATTTATTTTCAATAGAATCTTATTTTCGTACATATAGTATTTCCATACAGGTTTTATTTTCAAATAAATATCAATTCATTCAGGTTTTAATTGGACCTTATTTACTAATAGATCTTATTTTCGTAACCTTATTTTCGTATTAACATTATTTTCATACAGCTTTTATTTCCTTACAGATCTTATTTTCGTAGAGTACTGTTTAGATGTTATTTTCGTACAGTACATATTCTTATATAGATTTAGATCTTATTTTCGTAGTCGTTGTTTCAGGTTATTTTTGCACTTGTTCTTTCTTTTATTTTGATACTTTTTCACCACAAACATTTCTTATCTTATAAGAGAACATTTAATTCTTAAAATTTATTTGCAAAATCATTAAAAATAAAGTTAATACTATTTTTTAATATAAGTTATGAACCATGTAAATCTTATATTGCCTATATTTTCGTAGACGCAATTTTGGTTATATGTTCATGAATGCGTTCTTTCTATACTAAATTTGAAATATTTTCCCAAGGATTTATATGTACCATATTTGCCGCACAGACGTCTTATTTTTCATAACAAAACATTTCAATCTTTATTATTTCATTCATACAAATCATTTGATAACACCAAAAAATACGTTTAAATACATTATATCAAAAATAAATCTTATTTTCGTAGACCCGATCTTATTTTCGCTTTACACGGCAATTTGAGCTATTTTCATACGATGGTATTTTGGGCTCAAACTTCACATTTAAATTTTTTTTTTTGGTTCTGAAATTTATTATTTCATTCAAACAAATCAATTATTAACAGCAAAAATACGTTTTAAATACATTATATCAAATATAAATCTTATTTTCGTAGACCCGATCTTATTTTCGCTTTACACGGCAATTTGAGCTATTTTCGTGAGAGTATTTTCGGCTCAAACTTCACTTTTTAAAATATTTTTTTTGTTCTGAAATTTTAATTTGCTGTAAAATCATTCAATGAATGCATAAGTATATTATTACATAATTATTCAAACAGATAAATGCACTATTTCAAAAATAAATCTTATTTTCGTAGCCGCGATCTTATTTTCGCGAAAATAGCTTATTTTCGGTATCCATCTATACCCGGAAAATGACGTTTTTAGAATAGAGACATCTACTCACGTTAAAAATCGTTACATTCAATTAAATTTGAGTACTAAAAACCTCTCAAAAAGGGTCTTTATCCCGAAACCAAGTGCCTATGGTATAGGCAGGGTTCGTACCGCTCCATTCGGCTTTAGTCAGAACATCTGCAGCTTGTCCGCTTCGGTTATCATTTTTTACCGATGCCCTGTGCCTCTCAGTAGCTTGTACGTAACGAGGGGAAGACAGCTAGAGAGAGTAGACGTTATCATGGTTATACAACAATCTTTGACCTAGTCAGCTTGAAAGCCTTGGAATATTGGGCTCATTTTACAGACTTTAGACTAACATCGTCCATCAATAATTCTTGATCCCTCGAGACTGTGTGTAGAGCTGTGTACGTATCTGTTGATAACAAAGAAACACGTCGTTGTCGTTGTTCTATATGGATCTATATTAAATTAGTTATGGGACTTAAAAAATTATCTACGTTTTCCTGTCTGTGAAATAACGTTAAGTTGAAAAATTACTAGTCATAAATAACTTTTTTTCTGTCTAAATCAAATGCATAATGATAAATTTAGGCAGGTACGTATATTAATGTTAATATACGTACCTGATTTAGGTGACAAAAAAAACCGACAATGAAAATCAACTGTCAAAAACGAGTGTATATATGAATATATATGAGTCTAAACTCGCCACCAGTTGCCCATATGGACGAGTCCTCCAGATGATGTTTTGTCATTATAGATTTTTATGGAAAGTGCAAGATTCTAGAAGCTTTTACGTCCTTTAACGTGCCAGGTGTTTAAGCACTCATACACGGGACCTCCCAGAAAGACTGTTTCAGTAATTTAAGTTGGCCAGTCCGGTAATCGAACCCACAATTTCGAGATTGCAAGCCTTACGACATAACCAAGCTATACGAATTGGCAAAAACGAGTAAATACACTCTACTATGGAATGCCGGTAGGGACATGCCAATTTGCTTATTTGCCAATTGCTGAATTGCTTATTTGCTAATTGCCGATTTGCTTATTTGCCAATGGCTGATAGGCTTAACGACAAATTTGCTTTTTTGCCAATTGCTGAATTATTAATTTGCTTATTTGTTAACCGCTGGTTTACGTATTTGCTTATTTGCCAATTGCTAATTTGCTTTTTTGCAATAGAAATAGTTTACACTGTGCCGGAAGTATATGGAAAATCTGACTACAGACAACCAGTTGAGTCAGATCTGTTAACTTTTACCAACAGTATTCTTGTAAATTCAGTGTTTTTCCAAGAATACTGTTGGTCAATGAATTTAGTTGCAGTGATGCCTGCGCAGATATATGTCTACAACTGATGGCTGACATGTCCTTGAGAACACAGACGCTTGGGGGTCAGATCCCGTACCCCAACGTGATACGTGCCCCTGTAAACACTCTATTTAAAATATTTTAATATTTAAACACGAATTGGACATCGTTAAAACTGGTTTTCAAGCAATTTTTACATATACCGGTATGAAAAAATACCATATACCACCAAGTCTCAATAAAGTACTTAATGGTTTTATCGTTGTAACAGATGTCCAATTCGTATTTAAATAAATATTAAAATAGTTTTGATATAGTGTTTACAGACGCGTATCACGTTAGGGGCAGGATCTGACCCGCCAGCATCTGTGCTTGAGAATGCCTTATAATGTGTTGCAGCTATAGATCTGTTTGTGCAGCTTAAGTCAGAGATTGATGGCATAATAAACACTTGATTAGTCATATATAAGTGAAAATTATTGGGTAAAGATTGAAAATAAAAGAACTTGAAAACAAAACTATTTCTTATTTTATGGCATATAAAATGTCGTTATTCTCAGCAGATTTGTCACAGAGGGCCTCATTTTAGTGGTACGAACACATAGTATCACGAATGATACATTTGGTGCATGCTTAACACGGGTGTTTGTCTTTGCACTTAAGCAATAGGCTTCGTTTTTAGCTCTGTAAGATTTTGAGATCACTTATGTCTGTGTGTGCATCAACATTTTGCTTTGGTTCAATGTTTTTGAAATTTGGTCACACTTTTCCATTTCTTCATGTTGTACATTTTACATGCTATCAGGTGACCATGACCATGATCATGACCTAGGGTATAATTAGTCCTATAAATATGACGTCGCTTTGAGATATTTTGACCGACAAAAACTATAACAAGCCTGTAACGTCTAATATATTGGACTAGGGTATAATGGACAAAGCCTCTTTGAATATTGTGTATGCATACTGCCTATTTAATGCTTATGTGAAGTAACATTTAGATATAAGCAATAGTAACAGAGATATGACAGAAAAACAAAGGCTTCTTAGTACAATACATTGGTGACCTTGACATTCAGTATATAACGGGCACAGCTTCTTTATGTACTTTGTATGCATGCTTGTAACGCAAAGTTTATGCAAAGTTGCAGTAAGATGCATATGAATCACCAAAAGTAACAGAGATATGACAGAAAAACAAGTTACCAAGAAAACCAATGCATTGGTGGGTAGAATAGCATCCCTATTCTCTGAATAGTGGAGCTAAAACTGAAACTCAAGATAATAAAAAAAAAACTACTTTCTGAAACTGAATTTATTTTTTCGAAACTGATTAAAATGTATCCATCTGTCTTTCTACCTATATTCTAGGTAATGATGGATTGATTATAATTGTCACAAGTTATAATATATATCACCGAATTCATGTTTGTTTGAGATTGACTTATTTGACCAATTGAATAGTGATTTCCGAAAATATAGCGAGATAGGATATGTGTACTGTACAGGGGATTTTAACTCTAGAACAGGTGAAAGATCAGACTTGATTGAAGATTTGAACATAAACAGATTCATAGCGGTTCCTGCATTAGATGACTCTTTAAGTGAATTACCTTTAAGGCATAATGATGATAAAACTGTAAATTCGTTCGGCAACCAATTATTAACATTTTGTAAGGAAAATTGTATACAAATAGTCAATGGTAGACTAGAATCGGGAAAGTGTACTTTCCATGCAAAATATAGAAATAAGTGTACGCAGAGTACAGTTGACTATGTATTAACACATTATAGTAATTTTTCAAGCTTAGACAAATTTTTCATTCATGATATGACAGAGTTTTCTGATCATTGTCCTGTAGTGTTTACGTTAAGTTATTGTAGTAGTTTTATTATTGTGTCAGAATTATCAGATGTTAAAAAACTCGTATGGAATACTGATGATAAAGGAGAATTTTTGAATGCATTAGAATCACACAGATCGAAGTTTGATGATATATTTAATAGGCCATTAGATAGTGTGATTGATATAAATGATTGTACCGAGGACCTATCTAATATTATTACTGATATTTCATTTAAAAGTTTTGGTAAGAAATCTTTTAAAAAGAGGCCTCAAAGAAAGAAATGTCTATGGTTCAACGTTGAATGCAGACAAGCCAAGTCTAATTTTTATAACTGTAAAAGAGCCTTTTCTGTAAATAAATGTGAAAGAACTAAATTTTTGTTCCTTCAAAGCAGAAGTGATTATATTAAAGTAAAAAATCAAGCAAAAAATAAATTTTATAAAAAAGAAAGGCAACAATTGTCTGAAATGAGCCGTAAAACGCCTAGAAAATTTTGGACATATATAAATAAATTTAAAAGTAAGCTAAATGTTTCGAATGATATAAAGGCAGAAGACTTTGTAAATCATTTTTCTAATATGTCGAGTAACGCTGAGTCGCCTCTTTTAGATAGTGATCAAAACGAAGGGCGTAGTATACCGGTAATTATAGAAGAACTTGATCGGGTTATAACGACAGAAGAAATTTTAAAGGCTGTTATGTCTATGAATAGAAATAAAAGCCCTGATATATATGATATTGTAGCAGATTTTTTCATTGATGCTAAGGAATTTATAAGTCCCTATTTATGTAAGCTATTTAATAGAATATTAGATACAGGTATATATCCGGAAATGTGGACAAAAGGTGCCATAGTACCGATTTATAAAAAAGGTGATAAACTTGATCCTGCGAATTATAGGGGTATAACATTAGTTAATATTATGGGTAAGATCTTTTCATTAGTTTTAAGAAACAGAATAAACAGTTGGTGCGAATCTCAAAACGTGTTTAATGATAGTCAATTTGGTTTTCGACAGGGACGGTCAACCACTGATGCAATTTTTATACTTCATTCTTTTATCAAAAAAATCTTAAACAAAAATGAAAAATTGTATTGTATATTTATAGATTACGAAAAAGCATTTGATGCAGTCAATAGTATGGAAGCCCTGGAGGGACATTTGAAATTAATATTTAAAACTTAAAACTTATTATTTAAAATTTAATTCTTGATATTTGAAATTTAATTTTTAATATTTAATACTTAAATCTTATTATTAAAATGGACGCGGGAAACAATTCCCATGACAGATTAATGGCACAAGAAGCGGCAGCGAGAATACGAGTTGCGAAGGAAGTAAAGTAAGTTGGACTTCATATACAAGAAAAACTGCTTTGAACCACACTAGGACATGCACACGCACTTAATTTTATGTCGATGACTGGCTTGGGCGGGTTTATCTATTTATTTGTTTTTGCAAAACAGATTGTAGGTGTTAAAGGTCAGAATTGGGCTTAATAGAACATAAAAGAACTTGGTACAATTGTTCACCGCCATGACAAGGTGTGCCGTAAGTAAGACCAATGCTCAAAGGTCAAAGTCACATTTAGCGGTCTTTTTATACCTACATTGACTAGTCCATTTTTGATGCTGTACTAAAATAAGCATTACAATCAAGTAGGCTGGACATGCTGCCCTTGGAGGTTTAGGTAATAGTAAATCTTGAATAAAAAAGCTTTGATTTTAAGACGAGTGTTTAGGGCCACTATCATCTTATTAGTATGATCGATCATTGATTTGCATAGGGAATTTATATTACCAGTCTTATAGGTTGTAGTAGTGTGCTTTTAAATGCCTGCAGTTTGCAAAAACCTTGCCACAGGTTTGGTAAACAAAACTGGGGTCCCCCTGGGCTCCTTGCCATTGGTTCTTTTTGCTGGGTCATGTGGGGGTTGCGTTCATTGAACGCCGCCTTTCCTTGTTGATCTTGTTTATCATATTTTAGATGCAGAAAAAAGGGACTTTCCCTACATCTAGCAGATTATATTCTCGAAACATAAAGTTTGTGCTCAATGAAAGTAAAATGATAAATAAATACAATGTCAAAGAAGTATCTATGTTGAAAGAAACCTCATTTTACCACAATTTATCAATTTAAAGGCGTTCTGAAATAAATTGCAACAACCCATTAATTGTACAGCAACAACTCTACATAGATTATTGACTGGTTTACAGTACTGCAACATACATTTAAACAGCTGATTTTATCGGTAATGATTGGGAATGTATAGCTGAAACTTTTAATTTAAGTTATAATATTTTCAAAGATTCTATTATTTATGTTGTTTGACATCAGTTATAAGGTATGTCCCTCTAAGGCCAAAATTGTATGAAACTGGTTCTTAATAAAACCTCTAATATATTTTAGGCAACTGCTGTGAAGAAAGACAGAGGACAAAGCATTGCATATAAAATGAAAATGGAATTGTAGAACTACCGAGATGGAAAGTACAGCGTTGATACTAAGTTAAAGGTGGATGAGCACGAGTGATGTATAACAGTATTACACATTTGGGGAACGTCTGGCAGTAGAAAGAATCAGAAATCAAGCGCTTAGTTACTATTCACGGGCGGAGAAAGTAACATGGACAGTGTGGAGGACAACGACTTCTCATTGGCTTAAACATCAGGACAAGTGATTGACAGTTATACTGGTGTAGACCAAAATCCATGCATTTTTTTACAGAGTATTTTTAGAGCTTACAGTTTTTATGCGTCACAGTGCCATGAGATAAATGAAGAAGGAAACAAAAAAAATATGATAAATGGAGTCCCTGTAGAAAAGGGCGACAGAACTATTTACATAAAGTACAGCAAAATTAAGCACTCATTATATTCTGAAGAACAATCTGAAGTATTTGCCAATCAATATCGCGGTGCTTTAATGCGTCTGGGAGTCCAGAAAAAAGAAAATTCATGAATATGATCCGTTTGAAGAAAGATGGGTATGTGGTTTCTAGAATGGAAGAAAAGAACACAGTCTTCCTAGAAAGAGATGAAAACGTTTATATTTGTCCAGAAGCTTCATCGCAGCAACATTTTGTATCGAATGTGTTTAAACAAATATTTGGTTTTTAAATTGATGATAGTAATTGTATGGTACTTGGTTTATCACAATTGTTCATAATAATAATTACATTCATATAAAACTATTTGATAAACGGAAATTTATTTTGCAGTGGTATCAATCGTTGTTCTGTTTTCGTGTGAAATTGTATGCAACAGGCATAAATACCGTAGCCCTCTGATAATTAGAAGCATACAAACTAATTTACACTTATATATTATGATGTGATTTTGATTATTATTATAATGTTTGCTTCTTAAACACTTTAATCAATGTAAAAGGTTAGTTTTTTTGTACCTGCCGAATGCTCAAAGCACATTTGTGGCATATGTTTATTTTTAGTGACAGTTCTTGTTCTATTTAGTTGAAAAATAATAGTTTTGTTGAGTTTGCCTAGTTCAGCCTACAGTTCTCATCCACATGGCTAAACTTGCTAAGTTTGTTAACTTCACCTGAAAACAGGAATCGTGTTATGAATACCCTTTTATTTTTATGTTGTATGCTGTAGGTAGTTATCCCTAATTGTTATTAATTGGAAGTTGAGACTGAAGCAATTGTAGATACCTTTGATTTTGTACTTTGATTAGTCACTGTAATTAAAGAGTAAAAGTTGTTACACTGACTTTGCTGCCTTATTTTTTAAAGAGGACTGTAATTATACTTTTCAACAAACAACTATAGCCTATTAATACGAAACAATATTATCATCTATACTTTTCTTGCTGCCATTTGACTTAAAATAGCGGTGCATAACTGAATGGTTTGCCTCCTGACTGCACAGTAAAATCAAAGAAAACGCATAATGGTCGTGGGAAATTAAGGGACATTTTCTATTTGATGGAAACAGTTAATTTGCGTTACTTTGGCAACAGTAGGATAAGGGATGATACCAAAGATGTCAAAAGACTGTACTACTATTTCTATCGCGGAACATCTTGCCAGATATCAATTTCTTGTAACCAACTGTTTTTAAAAAATGTCGAAAATGATGGGGTTTCTTGTCATTGTTTATTTCAGCTATTTTAGCTCACAAGAGTTAGATTTTTTACAATAAACGCAAAATAAACAAAATATAGTTTGTTTAAAAGCTTGGATCAAACAGTAGTATACAAAAGTTTGTTTGCCAGTTTATTTAAAACAACATTTTAGATGCATAACTCTTTGCATTTAAAACTGATCAGAAATGAAAATAAGATTTATCTTGATTCCTTTTTAGCTCAGCTCAAAGGTGAGCTTCTGTCATTGCCCGCTGTTTGTCGTCTGTTGGTGTGTTTCTCAACATTTCCCTTGTGAACACAATATAGGTCACATTTTGTATCCCATCTTTATCAAAATTGTTCAGAATGTTTATCTAATTGATTTTCTAGGTCAATGTTAAATCTTGGTTATCTGGGGTCATAAACTAGGTCACTAGTTCAAATCAAAGAAAAACATAGAGAACACTTTATATGCTGTATTTTCAACTTGAACAACTTAAAAGTTTATGAGAATATCTGTCAGTCGAGTTTGAATCTCGGTCATATGGCGTTAAAAGGTCAAAGCAAAGAAAAACATTTTGAGCACTACAGGTCTTTTTTTCAGTTGGAACAACTTGTAACTTTAACATAGATCATATATGTAGGTCAAAGTTGAAACTTGGTCTTTTATGGTTAAAAAGTCCTAAAGTTTTACCCCTTCTGGAGAACATTTGGCAAATTTTTAGTACTGCCTACTTAGAGCTCATAGGGTATATATTGTAATTTCCTATAAACAGTTTACTAAGATTTCTAGTAATGTTTACTCTAAGTCAGATTTGTCATGCAATCATCAATGTAGAATCAGAATGTTTCACGAGAGGTCTCGTCTTTAAGTCCTTTTATTATTTTTTTTCCGTTTGATTTATGACCTGTTCTAACAATAAGTAACGCGAACTCGAGATCGGCCTAGAAATTTTAACTAGCAGTTTAACATAAAAAACACATACTTCGGAAAACCATGAACATCAATGTTTATTCATTAAAAAGTATATATATTATTGTCTAATGTTCAATAATCTGGATTTTTTTTCATATTCAATATCCTACAAATCAACATTAACACCATACTCAGTAGAACCTGATAGTTCTAGCACATTAAACAGCATTTTATTTCTGGTCTTCCAGTACAAATGTCTACATGTTTCTGTGGTCATACATTGCGTATACAATGCCATAAAATCCCGCTTGAAGAACATCTGTTACATAAAATCGCAAGCATTGTGCATGAATAGGGTTTGACGTATCGATTCGTCCTCGAGCTCTCAAATCCTTCAACGTATTCATCCACCTTGGTACAATAAGAAGTCTCCGCTAAACTGCAATTATTTTTCTATTTCTTGTGGAGTATACATGACACGGTGACGCCCTGAATTATTACAACGGAGTATCCTCTTAAACTGACGAAGACCAAGACGTATGTTGTGGCGACAAAGGAGAAGTCACACAATTTCTGCGTCAATTTTCAGATGGCAATAGGGATGACACAACTGTTGACACAGGAGTCACTTTCAATAAAACGATAAGGCAAACATCAACGGGATCTCCATGTTTATGACCTTAAAAGAAAAAGAAATAAATGAAATCTAGCGTTATAAAAACAAAGGGCTGGGGCTGTAAACATGTAATATTATTATCTACCACCAACAAGTAACATTTTCGTTAGACCTGACTACCAGGTATATTTCTGTCAGTTTTAACGCTTCAACCAGAACAAAATGTATTGATAAACTTTCTCAACCGCTGCTTTTGACACCATGTAATCAATAAAATGTAAAGCGGCACCGTATCTGGCGTCTTTGATAAAACTAACATATCTTAATCGTTTCAACTGTTAGCATGAAAAATATAACAATCGAGATATAATAGTTCACGGAATGTTTATTGTATATATAAGAAATGGCAATTACCTGTAAGCAGCTACAACGAATTTGCCAGTTTTTCTTCGTGCAAGAGTCCCATGAGACCGTTGAATTCAAATACCCGCGTCTTATGTATTCTGATCTTAATTTTTAAGTATTAAGAATTAGTTTTTAAATATTAAGAACTAAATTTTAAATATTAAGAATTAAATAATAAGTTTTAAGTTTTAAATATTAATTTCAAATGTCCCTCCAGGGCTTCCATACAATAGAGACTTACTTTGGATGAAACTGATAGATTGCGGTATAAGTTGTAAAATTTTAAATATTATAAAGTCAATATATGCATCTGTACAATCTTGTCTAAAAGTGAATACAAAATTGACTGATTTTTTCGATGTAACCATTGGCTTAAAACAAGGAGAACCATTATCACCATTGCTTTTTATTCTATTTATAAATGATATTGAACAGTGTATTGATATTGAACAAATGTCAACAAAAGATATTGAATTGTTATCTAAATACATGTTGTTATTTGCAGATGATATTGTTTTGTTTACAACAGATATAAATAGTCTACAATCTCAAGTTAACTCAATCTCGAGATATTCCTGTAAGTGGGGTCTGAAAATCAATGTTGCTAAAACTAAAGTATGTGTTTTTGAAAAGCGAAAATCTACCACACATGTTAATATTACGATTAATGATGAAACTATTGAATATGTAGATACTTTCACCTACTTGGGAGTAAAATTTTCATATACAGGTGATCTTAAAGTAGCCATTAAGGCTCTGTCTGAACAAGCTTTAAAGGCATATCATAATCTTTTATCTTTATTTGATAGAGTTAAATTTGATATAAAAACAAAATTAAAACTTTTTGATAGTATGGTAGTACCAATATTACTGTATGGTTCAGAGATCTGGGGCGCTTTTGATTGCAAAGAAGTTGACAAATTACATATTAAGTTTTGTAAAAACATTTTAGGTGTTAAAAAACAAACTCCGAACAACGCAGTACTCGGAGAACTTGGTAGATTCCCTTTAACAGTTTTATGTCAAGAAAGAGCATTAAAATATTGGATAAAAATAAAGAAACAGTCTATACCAGAACTGTTTAGTGTATATAGTGATCAAGTACATAACTTTAGAGGATCTTCTTGGGCTAAAAGTATTCACAATATAATTAATAACTTAGGGTTTTCAAATTGTATAGAGAATTTTGAAAATAATTGTAACTATATTGTATTATTCAAACAACGTTTGAGAGATCAATTTGTGCAGAAATGGCACGAATCGATTGAATTAATGCCAAAACTCGATTACTATAGAATGTATAAAAATGATTTTTGTTTTGAAGATTATCTTAATATTGTTGATAATAGTAAATTAAGGAGACAACTTTCAATTTTTAGGTTAAGCTCTCATACATTAGAAATCGAAACTGGAAGATATATAGGGGTTGAAAGAAATGAGAGATTATGTAAATTTTGTTCTCAGCAAGCTGTTGAATCGGAGTATCATTTTCTTTTATGCTGTCCATTATATAGAGATTTAAGAATCAAATACAAATTGCCACACACTTTTCCAAATCTTAATAAATTTTCTAGATTAATGACAAATTCTAAAAGAAAAAATCTATATCATTTAAGCAAATTCTTAAGAGATGCATTTGATAGAAGAAAGGAACAATTATAAAATAAATATTAAAACAATCTTAGATCTTTGCTATGATTGGTATTAAATTGTCGATATACTAAAAATAATCTTAACACAATATATGCATTGTTATGTATAATGTTCATTCAATGTATGTTTGCTTTTGTTAGATTTATTATTGTGTGTTTGCCATATGTATATTTATGTTTGTATTGCCAAAGGCAGATATCTGCCGAATTGCAAATAAAATTTTGACTTTGACTATAATTAACAAAACTTTATAAACATAATAACATGATATAGGTTCATGAGCTTGAAATAAAGTCTGTACAAAGACTTGTTATTTTATATCAAACAAGAACTTCGCGAGTCAGACGTGTCGCCTGACAATAGCATAAAAAGTTATGTAGACTATATAAGCAAATAAGCAATTAGCAAGTAAGCAAATTGGTAAAACAGCAAATTGGCAAATCAGCAATTAGCAAATAAGCAATTAAGTAGTTGGCAAATAAGCAAAGTGGCATGTCCCTACCGGCATTCCATAATCTACCGATGATTTAATTGAGTACCTACTTACCTGATGTCTTATCAAAGGACGCCGGTCTTATCTTTGAGGCAAAGAACACAAGACATCACCGCCATATTAGTTATGCTGTTCCATTTTCTCTGCCCGATATATTGCGTCAGTGCTTTACTGTCAGCACCTTTGACTAAAAGAGGGGCTCTTTCTTCGATCGTAGACAGAGGATGTATATATACTGCACAGTAAGCTTAAGCCGATTGAGGCTTATCTCATTTTGAATAGTTAATCTTGTCTATTTGATTATATTATTATTACTGTGTGCTATATTTCAGATAACAAAAAGGGCACGTAAAATGCTTCTTAAGACTGTCATACTGCGACACATTCTCGGTAACCAAGACATACATGTACTCGTTACGTGTACTATTATCAGAGTTCTTCAATTGTGAAATACATGTCCATTTGCATTATTGTCCGTCCGATAAATTATATAAAGCTTTAATGCTAAAACACCCATCACTTTCTGTGCAAGTCCTAGAGACGCTTTTCAATTTTGTAACCTTGACGACCTTAACCACTCGGCCACAGAAGAGCGTTGTTTCTAAATGCACTTAATAAGGAGGAGACTAGAAGGCAGCATCTAGCACATATTTAAAATTTAAAACTGTTTTAACAAATGTTAATTTCATCATCATCATCATCATCATCATCATCATTATTATTATTATCATCATCATCATCGT
>NW_026854602.1:0-144541 GCF_026571515.1 Ruditapes philippinarum
TAAGATTTAACAAAAAATTAGCCCGTATGCTAAGATTTAATTCGCTCATTTTATAAACCCTTTAATAACCCATTTCTAAGGTTAACTATTATAGTGTTCGGAGCAGTATTGCCCAGTTACGTGTCAATTTCTATTAAACCCAACAAACAAGCAAACATAAGCAATAGCCTGCGCTGTATGAAAGTAAAAGATTCAGTTAGTTCTAACCAATATTAAACATATGTAACGTTGATCTCGTTTTATAAAAATAAAATATTCGTTTTTGTATCTGCTAAGCCTAAAACGTTAATAACTGTCCCTTTCAATTGTGAAAAGAAACACACAGCTGGAATGGGCATCATTATTGCACCCTACTTAACAAAAGCTTTAGGTAATTTAAAAATCTTTTTTTTGTGTCAATTATTAAATATGTAATTTGGACCTCTATTAACAAACATCTAACTACAAAATGAATTTTATTTTCTATTGCCACAGAATATATGTAACTAGTCCACGTACAAATGGTAATGACTTAAAATTACAGAAGGTCAAGTTATGTTGTCTGTGAAGACGAATTATAATGGCATTAAATTTACAAAGATAATGTAGATTAAATATTGCAATGCCTATGACGAACAATTTGTTTCACTGTTTTCAGGCTGAATTAAATAACTGGTTTCTACCGTTAGTATTCAAATTAAGCCGTTTCTGTGGTATCAGTCATCATTTATTCTAAGAAGACATGTCATTTTGACATTTTTTTGAAAAAAGCGTTGTTAAACGAAATATTGTTTACTTGAAAGCCTTTTTTTAAGAAATGCATGACAAATATTCTAAAGATCGATTGGTTATATTTCGTTACATTGTATTTCCAAAGATAAAAGGGGTAACCAATATATTCTGTAAAATAAAGAGATACATTATTCTGCTTTGTATAACTAGCAATAAGTGATTTATTATTTATTTATTTATTGGGTTTTGCTGTAAAATAAGTTTTTATTTGAAGCTTTTTACGGTTGTTCTGTAAAAATTATCTTGCCAAAATGCCTACATTGAAATGAAATTAAAAAAGGTATTAAAATTTACGTGTGGGTGAGAATTAAAAAGATATGTAAACTTTTCAAAAGGATTATAAAATATTATTAACAAATTTTATTTAAATTATTTTATGTTTAAATTGTTTTTAAGGTAAAGATTTCTTGAATCTTTAATTGTTATTTTAGAAAGGGAGTTTGTTGTCTCTTTATTTTTTGTAGTATTTTTTCTTTTTGCATATTTTTTTCGTTTTTTTATTTTTTTGACAACAGTCATGATAATCTATTTTGAAAATCTCTTTCTAAAAAAGCTTTAATAATATATGATCAATATAAAGCCTTTAAAAAATAAAATTAAAAAAAAAAAGGGGTTATTTTTTTTCTGAATTTTTAAAACAAAAAAAAAAATTAAAATTTTTTAGGGGTCAAAAAACAAAAATAAAACTAAAAAACAAAAAAGGGGAAAAAATATTTAAAAAGAAAAAAAAAGATAAAAAATAATTTAAAGGCTTAATTAAAAAATAAAAAAAATATTTCCCAGGACACGTATTCATTTTACCAAGGATGACAAAAAAGGGTGGTGTAATTTTTTTGCAATGATGGGATTAACAAAGTGTGATAAAGTCAAAAACAGTTTATTGGTTTTAGTTTTTAGACAGCAAAAAAAAACTCAAAACTCTATCACTGTACTTTTAAAGACTTTTTTCGAAACTTGGGAATGAAACAGTTTATACATCATTAATTTCCATTGAGTTCAGACACATTAAAAAAAATAATCTCCATTTTTTTGGGCAGACAATCCGGAATTTTTAAAAAGACAATGAACAATTGGTGGTTTGGGTTTTCCTAATCAAAAAGATTTTTATAGTTTGTCAAGCTTTTAAAAATTTATTTCAAATTTTGTTTAATATACCTTTTCAGGGGGGAATTTTTTTCCTTGCCAATAATGATACTTTTGATGCTATGGAAAAAAAAGTTATAACTGAAAATATTTTTTATATGAATATGTGTATCTAGACGGGGCTGAAATTCCCCAACGTCTAAAGAAAATGCGAGACCTTAGGACAACCAAAGAACATATTGTTTTAGTCCTCCATTTTTTTGTTAACAAAAAGGAGTGAAAAAAATTTTCCGCTCAGTTTTGTCATTGACGTAAACATGTTTTACAATTTACATTTAAAATTGCACACTTTTCTATATTGTCAAATTTTTTATTTTTTTATTGGTTAAAACTTTGTTGTTTCATAAAAGTTACTCTCTCAGTTAAAATTTGTTAGATTTTTGTTTTCACGGAAAAATATGTTTTTATTTATCTACACCCTTATTTTTGTGGAGACAACACTGATGCCTTCCCAGTGGGGTTTATTTAAAATGAAAAGTAAGTCTTTTAACGCCAAATTTCTGTTTAGCGCCCCAGATACAAAAAAGAAAATTTTTTTTAAAAGGAAACCCCGTGTTTACCCTTATTGTTGGGGGAATTTAAATTATCTTTTTCCCCATCATAAAGGGACCGGGTGTGCTTTTTTATTCTTCCTTTATGTTCGGGGTTTAACGGACATTTAACGAATTGGATTACTGTGCCGATAAAAAGATTGTTTAACTTTTCAAAAATGATTTTGGTTTAAAACTTAGATAAGGGTTTATTTTTTTAATAGATCAATGTTTTTTAAGGAATTGAGTCAAAAAAAATCTGAAATTAATGTTTTTACACGAGGGAAAAAAACAAGTACAAGGAAAACTGTGCAAAATCAAAAAGACAAGGGGTTTTTTAACTTTTTGGGGGAAAATTTTTTTTTTAACAATAAAAAAGTTTCAAAAATTGGTTAATTATATATATGTAACCATTATTTACACGTCGTTTGAAGTAAAATAATGATGATGATTATGTTTCTGATAACCCTTATAAGTACCTTATTTATGTAAGAGCATTTCATTTTCAATTAGTTGTTTTAGAATTGCAACAGATTATTTTAGAACATCCAGCATAGCAAGAATTTTATTTCAGATCATAAGCACAATGGCAATGGAAATATCAAATGAACACTATAATATTTTTCTTACAACTGAAAAATGTCACGCCATTAGAAATACCATTTCATGTCAAGATGATTAAAACTTATGTTAAATTGAATTACCGAACTTTCAAATTAGATTCAGATGAAACATGTCAAAAATATCATGTGACATAATCAATTATATCTATAGGGGAATTGGTTATATTCTCAAAGAAAATAGAGACAAAACAGAAGTCAATTGATTATAATTTGTAAAAAGATTAGATCACGTTTTTGAAATTATTATCTGTAATAATTACTTTGTTAACGCTTTCCTTAGATTAGAATCGTACTGTAATTAATCATTTTGTCATTAACTAGTACAACATAGGTCACATAGGATAATAGAGAGTATTTGTATATGCTAGTTTAAAGATTTGGATATGTAGTCATTGATAGTGTTTCACAGTTATGCAGTTTAATTATGACATTCAGAATACAATGTTTCATTGAAAGTAGTTCTAAAGTAATTTTCTCATAACTATGACAATGACACAAATCGCTGGTATTTTATTCCTAGTCAACAAACTATCTATAGTACCTTTACAAATGGAAAGTAATTTGCTTCCTTGCCAACTAATGAATACAAATGATGATATGGGAACAAAAAATATTCTTTAAGGCCGTTATATGTCACATGTCGTATATAGACGTGGTTAAAAGAAATAATGACGACACTAAAGTTCTAAAATATCTTGATAGGTGTTTGTGATTCAAATATACTGAAGATTAAAACGTTGTAGTCATCATCCTATTATTATAGCACAGGCTTGATGCTTAATTGTCATTGTACGCTGTTTTTCACGCCCATTTCATATACATCGTTGATGGTTCATATTAATGGGTTACCTCTAGTACAGTGGTATTACATAGTAGTTCCTATATGCGTGATCAATTGATCTCTTGCGAAATTAAGTTATTTAGATCTACGTTTTTATCGTTTTTTCAGACACCATCTTCGTTTTAGTTTTCCGATGTAAGGATGTTTTATGTTTCACTTCTGCTCCTTTTATTGAAAATGAAAAACGTTTTATGCCAGTCTTTCTCGTTCCGTTAAATCTGTTTTATTGATACGTTTATAATTAAAACACTTGAAACATTATCTATTATCAAGTGTGGTGTTTTAGTTTGTTGTATAATCGCGCAAATACAAACATTTAAGGGAAATTTGTATTTGAAACAAATTTTGCATTGGGAATATATCAATGACAATTAGATTAACATCGATTAAGATTTATATAACCAAAGAAGAGCTACGATTTTTGTTAATATGTTCGTAAATAAGTTTGTCATTATTGAATGAGCAATTTTTGGAAATAATCTTTCTATAAATATTGCTTTGAAATTATATAAAACGATTAATGTATTATGTTTCAAAATTACAAAAATGCGATTTTAGCAAACTTTTTTTTTAATGTTGTTAATATTATGTGGCTTAGAAAATTAGAAAGTATAAGTTAGAGAAATAATTAAAAGGAAGAAAAAAAATAACTTTTGGTTTATAGTGGTTTTCCTTTGATTTATAAGATGGCATCAAAATGGAGAGTGTTTCTTGTAGGAACGTGAATGGTAAAAACAATGTATTTTTTTTTTTGCATAGTAGACATTAGATTTAATTGAAGTTTGTAATTTAATACATTTTTAGACAATATAATTTAATTACAAACACGTAAGGCAAATTAAACTTTTGTTATAACATTATTGGCGATTTTAAAACACATAATTTGGAATATTAAAAGCATATTGTAGGGGTATTACATTGACCGCAAAAAAAATAGAACGTCGGAATCTTATAAATATTGATAATTGAATAAAAATAATGTTACATGTTACTTTGTAATTTTTCTTTAATTAGAATAATCGTCTTTTTTTCTTATAAATATATTTTTAAATTACAACTAATTCTATTCCATACATATTGGCTTCATTAAATGATCAAATGTTGTTTCGTCAATATTAGTAATATCCTTTACCCCTTTGCCAGATTTTGTGGACTGTAAGACCATTTCAAGAATTACGGGAAACACGGGAATGTTTAAGTCTAAATCTCATGACTTTAAGGATTATCTTTATAGCAAAAGTAACAAATGTTTGTTTATGTTGTTGTTTATTAAGCCGTGGATGCTACATTGTTTTCAGTTGTGACTTCCTTGTGAAATTACAAGAATTGAATAACAGGTATGAATGTCAATTGCTCTTTTTCTTCTCACCTCTAGATTACCCAGACGTATGACTTGTACCTCTTGGAAGGGGCATAGTACACTCCGTTTGCAAATTACTATTGTGCCTTTATTCAGTGGTGAAACATTCGAACGATGCGCAGTAGAGATACTGTGTTCAGATACTGACGTAAATGGGAATATACCTGACCTCGGTACATTGTCGGTAAAATAATCAAATTGAATATAATTTTGAGGCCAATAATTTATGGTTTTAATACAGCGACAAAATAATTAATGACTCGGTTAAGCCTTGAATTATTTTCAATTTACCGTAACGGGTGTTTAGGGGTTTCATTTTGTTTTGTTTTTGCTATTTGATACGTGGCGCAAGCAAAATTTTTAAACATTCTGCTATCTAAACAACTCTTTGAATATCAATTTTAGTAATGTATGCTCATGGTCAGATATAATTGATCTAATTAATGCAAATGCAATAAAAAAAATTAGAGATTATGTAAAAGACTTAATTTTTAATTTCAAATGTAGTAAAATGTAAGAAATATGCAGAATCTACAGGTTCACAGTTGAAAACACACATCCTTTCCCCTTTATTTGTACGAAAAGACATATAAAAATTCGTCCAGTTTCATTGTGTTTACATAATGAAATACATCTCAAAACTTCATATTTCGAATATGATGTGACATTATCTGTTCCTTTAAGTATTAAAATTGGCGCTCGATATAAATCCTTTCAATATTTTGACAATAATCGTTTTCTTGTTACATATATTTTCAGTTTCGCACTGCTACCATTACCTCCTTGCGTGTACGATGTATATTTAAATGCAATAGGTTCAATCCGGCTATAAAATTGAAATATCGTCTTTGTGCAATTATAGAACCAATGACGTTTCTTTCGTTCTGTTTTATAATGGTAAAGAGAAATCTCAAATGTATGAATTAAAAATTTACCACTAGAGGAGGAAGCCTTCCATAGTTGGTACATTACAGTTTGTTGAATATAAGTAAATCAAAGTCATGCCATTACAAAATACATTCACATGACACTGATGCTTTGAGACGCCTCGTTTCGCGAGATTATATTTGCATGCAAATTATTATTTGAATCATAAACAAATTGAAATTCCCAATCACATGAAAACTTAAGTTTTGAACAAAGACAATTTTGACTTGGAAAAAGTAACGTAAGCAGCGGACACACAAAAAAGATATCATCAATAATATTTTTTAACTTAATTTTTTTTTTTTTTTTTTTTGGATAATATCTTTGTGATGCAAATTATTAATTTGAATCAGAAGCGAATTGAAATTTCAATTATCTTTGCTATATGCTTTTAATTTTAACGTCAGTGTTACTTTGTCTTCTGAAAAAAGTTACATTTATTAATGTATTTTTAGGGCTTTTAATTTAACTTTAATTAAATTGCAAGGTATATATTTTTGTTGCAATAGTGAAATTTTCTACCTTAATTTGCCATTCTTGTTACAAAAATCAAATGTAAAGATTGTTATTTCCGTTTTAATCACGTAAATGTCAATATCCAAGTATTTTGTAAATGTCTTCATGGAACCAATAATGATCTTACTTCATTGGAACCAATAATGATCTTACTTCATTGAAACATTTTAATCTATCAAACAGAGACATTCATCTCAGTGATTACTACATCTTTATAACATATAGATGTTCTTAAAGTAAACATATTTTGAGTATGTCTAGACATAAATAACCAAAAATAAGTTAAAAATAGATTGTCTTGTTTTGTTTTTTTTTTGTTTTGTTGTTTTTTTTTTTTTTTTTTTTTTTTTTTTTTTGTTTCTTTTTTTTTGGTTGTTGTTTTTCGTTCAGAAGTATATGGATATCAATTTAAGAAATTAAATCATTTCTTGTAATATAACTGGGGAATAAGGACGTGTATAACTGGGGAATAAGGACGTGTATTATGTTAAGAGTGCTAATAGCTGCGAATTACAGACCTTGCAGGGTAACATTTTTACTATCAAGATTTTGGACAACAAAATGGCTGGTGTCATTAGTCTTTACCTGGACAATTTGTCGGTTACGAAATGAAAATTGGTTAAATAAGTTGTCTAAAGCATTTGTCAGTCGTTAATAAGGGAAATACTTATAGATATAAAACATTGGATCTAATTTGGCAAAAACCATAAATACAATATATTTTGTACGATCAAAAACAACTGAAAACCATAAAATGATAAAATAAACGCATATAAAATATTTCCCTGCGTCAAATCAATTGCAATAGTATTTGAGCGTTGCATACTTTACCATAAAACGTGTTTTGTGTGGAGGTTTATATTCCCTTCTTTAACATGATTTGGGAATTACCAATCTTTTATTTGTTGACTTTTTACCTAGATTTCAAACCAATTTTGTTATATCTCGGTGATCTCACTAGTCTGTTTAGTATAATGTCATGCTTTGTGCACCTGATCTTTGTGCTTGACATTAAACCCTTACTGCAACACATAATTGAAGAAAGTTATACTGAAATAATTGGATGTATTTCTGATCTTGCATATCTGTAAAACAAATTGGAAAAAGCCTAGACTATGCCACTTTAACGTTCACTGCATCAAATAAAATGAACTGCACTATTAGATCAATGATAATACATGATTGACAAATAGAGTCATTTAATTATTTGCTGTCTCGATTTTCAAGAAGTAAGAAGATTACTTCTTGAACATTTACTGAAGTTAGAGGATCTAATAAAGATATCAAGTGACGTAAACGACACTAATTAATTTATATTTGAACTTAATAAATCGTAAAGGTGCAAACTTGCCATGCAAAGTGTCGGACTTATTTGCAAAACTATATTGTCTTGTCAAATGCCAAATTGAATTCACAATACGGCGTACTATTATTGTTAGTATAAACATGTTAATGTAAACTTTTGAATAATAAATTTATTATACAGTAACTGCTCTTCTCTTAATAACAGCAGACTAAAAATTGAGAATCTCAGTCTGGGATTTAATATTGTCATGGTATTAAATAAGCGTTTATTCTAAATTTTACTCTTTGCATAAAAGAAAGGTTCTGTATCGAAAGAGATGTTTTGATAAGGTTTTTATATTTTAATTTTTATCTTAAATATGGGACATCAAATTTCTATTGTGTTCATTTTACTTTTTAGTGTTTGGTCATGAAGTAATATTAATTGCATTGTTGACCGCATCCGTTTTATGTAAACACACAAAATTAAAATAAAAGAGCATTGTACGAGAAAATCGTGAGTTACTTCACAAAGGTACTGTAAACACTGTATGTTAGTCCTTTTAGTGTTAAATGTTAAGCTTGTGATGGTGCCTTTTTTCATTTTTGGACATTATTCACCTAACTATTTGATTTGAAAGTCGCTTATTAGATGTTTTTGAGATAATATGATTTAAACACGCGTTTAAATGCATAAAGCTATATCTATTGAAATTTAAAAAAAGGAAATAAGAACAGTAAACCTATGTTGTTTTCAGAACATTAAAGTATATTGAATTTCTTCGTTTCATGTATTCTGTAATCAATTTTACTGCAAAGCTTTATACACTTTCAAATGTAACAAACAGGAATTATAACATTCTCTAAAATTTCTAACGTATAAAGTAACTAAATATCAAATTATATGTACCACTTATATACAATAAAACTGATTCAATTGTTTCGATGTGTCTTTGAATGCCATATTTCAACAACATATACGTATGACAATACCCCCATTTACATATAACTTTGAATGAAATATAATATCGTATACCTTTAAGCGTGTTATATGTTTTGCTATTCACGTAAATAACCTTAATCTAAAATAGATTGCTTTTTCAGTGTCATGTTTTGAATTGCCATTTTTATCTTTAAATGTCTGTATTGGACCTATAATCATCACTGTTTATATGTCTGGAATCTGAATGATGACGTGGTGTTTACTCGTGTGTTGAAGAGAATATGTCTGTCTGCAATAGACATTTAATGCTCTATTTTTGTGTTCATTTGTCTCGATATTACATACAGTATAATTTAGAAGTCTTCAAGACCACAGGTGCTAGTGGCATTGATTTGACCTTAAATGTGTTTGACCTTGTTATTTATACAATAAAATATCAATATATTAAAAAAAACATAAAAAAAAACATTTTTACTGTTATATTATTATAGACAAGGTATGCAACATTCAGGTAAGAAAATTATGGGTACGCCGGTTATCTGTGTTAAAAATTTTTATCGGGCGGTAATATCGTCCGATTTTTACATGGAATCAATGCACAATATATTTTTCTATTACAATTTACTATTTACAGATCCCCAATTAACCGCTAGTTAATGTTATAAAGCCCGAAAGTAAGAAATCACCCAGGTCCGAAAGATGAGACCGCCATGACATGTACGTTGTAATTGGCATTTTCGCTTGAAATGCATAAATAAAGAGACCAACAGGGTCTAACACACATGCAAACAACTGGATTCTACTACTTTTTAATGTTCTTATGCTCGATAAATGAAACTCGGTCTAATGAGCCTGTATTTCAATAAATATTCTGCTACTAGACGATGTTTTCTTCAGAATTATTATGACCCGGAAGTGTTCGTCCGACAACAGGTGCGTGGTTCCCCGTTTCGCTTGATGCTAGTGCGTGGTAAACGGAAGCCAGTAGAATGTTCGTCATATTACGCTTTGTTTACATTGCGACACTGTATTAAAATTGGCGGAAAAATTGTTAATATTTATATTAAACGTACAAAATGAAATTGGTAACATGGTAATTGAAAGATTTTTATAAACATTCATTGCATATGTAAACAGAGCCCTTTGTTCTTTTTCCATTTTAGGTGAGGTTTTAAAACCTGCACAACCGCGATGCAGCCATTCGGAACAATTATCACACAGTATCCATTCAATTTCTTTATCAGCTGTAAAGCACTTTTTGCAAAGAATATTGTCATCATTATCATCCGAATCCGATAAAGTCTGATTATGTGATGTTGATGGAGCTGGCTCACTACTGGTGGAAGGTTCATTTTCAGGAACAGAAACTACACGGGATGGTGCCTCTTGGTCTAAGAGTTGATCAGAGGATTCAACATCAGTTGTTTTTCGTTTTTTGATTCTGCTTTTTTATCATTGCCTTTTTTACTGTCTTTTGTTTCATCAACTACAGTTTTTTTAGAATCCTTTTTACTGGATACCCTTATTTGCTTTCTATGTGCCATTTTTTTTATCAATATTATACAAATCTATCATATCTTTACGAAACTGTGCAATCATGATTAAGAGGAAAGATTTCACAATTTTTTCAAAAATTGTCCTAATATCATTTTCTGACACTTTGAAAGGAGTACTTGATACATTGTCTAAATTTGACTGATTCAGAACTACAGTTGAAAAGGATTGCAGTAACTCCTTATTATTTATTATTTCTTGTTTAGAGTTTTCAAAAAAATCTTTTTTATACTTGTTGAATTTTTCAGTGGTCATGATTGATAAAACAGTTTGAGACAAACAAATAAAGAATTTAAACAGTTCAGCAGAAATATTTGTTAATCCTCTATTGACATTCTGTTTCCTAGTAATATCAAATAGTGATTCAGGTTCACTGCTGTTTGCCAGTATGTACTGTTCATCCCACTTGCATCTGGTTCAATATTTCAGTAGCAATCAAAACCACTCTTCATAAAGTTGCTGAATCTTCAGGTTTTTTTTAGAATATCTCACAGTATTTTTTTCTTATGTACTTAAATCTTATTTTTGCTATGCAGTAACCACCTACATACCTTATTCTAGTACGAGAAGCATCTGTTACTGTCCTTTGTACTACCTGCTTTTGTTTGTGAAGTATAGTTTTCAGAAGACTGCTTCAAAATGAACTTTCTGATTTCTACTGATGTAAAAAAACATATATGCTTGTGTTCATCCATGAAACTTTCATTTTCAAATGATTGCATACAGCTTAATAGAAATTCAGCACTTGTGTGATGTTTATGAACTGAAGTGTAAAAGTCACCCAAATCTGCACACTTAACTGGACCAGTAAAATTCATTTTTTCATTAAGATCTTTCAAAAAATTATATTCTCTGCAGCTGAAATCCTTGTATTTCTGTTTGTTTAAAGAGGTTATAATAGTGTTCACATTATCTTGAAATGGGGTGAAAACTTTATCTGTTTTCATATCTTGGATTATTTGGTCCAAGTTAAGGTCTTGCGGAAGATTACTGTCAGCATTAAATTCATCTATTTCATTAATAAGTTGTTCAAATTCACTGTCAAACTGGTCCTCAAACTGAGCATCTATATCAGTATCAAAAGGGATCACTGGTTTGTCACTTACTGAGATAAACCCAAACACCTCTGTTTTCCTGAAATATAAAGAAATATATTTTAAATCTTCATTTTCAAAAATCCCTCTGTCTCTTTCACTTATTCTAATATGCTTTTAGAGGACCATAATTTCAGACCCTTATATTTGTTCAATATAAGTATTTTGTTTACTATGGAAAATCAATTGTTGCTGTGGAAGTCATTTGTTGCTTTGGAAAGTCAATTGTTACAAACAGAAGTCAATGAGTGCTCCGGCATGTCAAATTGGTTGCTTAGGGGAGTAAGTGGTGGTAAAGGAAAAAAAATTGCCTAGTATGGAAAGTGGACATCCATGCTTATGGAAGACAATGCTTGCTTTGATACCTTTGATTGCTATGACATAAGATTCTTATCAGAAAAAAACAGCACTGAATGTAAAATAATTTGTCATAAATAAACAATACTATGCTCACCCTTTATATACATATTTTAATCACAAAAATTTATCGAAATCTATGACATTTTTACTGAATATGTCTTATAAAAAGAATGAAAGAACTATGTATATGATTAAACTATGCTTCCCTATGACAGGTCAAGTTGGACCTTCCTTAAAAAAAACTGCTATTAAATGTTGTTAATGACACTATTATATTAATATTGTGACCTCCTATAATGTGTAGAATTTTAAACATAATACAATAATCTACTTAGTGTGAAGTCAAAACAAGTTTATTCTATATTTACAAAGAACCTGTGTAGCAACTATGATCAATATTTTGCAATATCAAAGATTTTTAAAAGGATACATAGGCATATTATATTTAACTTTATTTACTCAAATCACAATAATAATGAAAGTTTACAACTTCCAGCATATTTGTCTATATATAAATGATTTATAACAAAATGGAATCTAAATTAAATTATATAAAAAGTCAACAGAATCACCAAATTATGTTTAAAGGCACACTATGCCTCAGAAATATACATTTTTAATATTCTTTGGAAACATGTCAAACATGTGTTTAATAATGTTTAAATAATGGATTATGGGCATGTTAGACGTTTAACAAGAGGAAAAGTTTACGCTGAACATGCCAATTACGTCTTGTAAAAATAGTAAGTGTTGTAAAACCTCCACTTATTTCTTCATAAGGATAAAATCTTATCGCACATATAACTGATAGTGTGTTCATTTCTAAAACATTAATAGAATATTGAATTAAAAATTCTGAATGAAGCGATATGATTTTGCCTGTGTATTCTTTTAAAAATAGGTATTTTGCCTCCAATACAAAACATTTCTATACAAAATAGTACAACTTTAGTAGTGGCCAAAAAGTAATAGCAGGAAAAAAAAATGTTGAGATGTTACAGAGTCCCAATATTGAACAGATTTTGAGAAATATAAACATTTACATTTTGGGACTTAATGTGCCTTTAACCCATTTGTAATCCTCATTTTTTTTTGTTTCAGGCTGTTGTCCAGAGTTGTTGAATCCTGTGATTCAAAGACAGACCAGCAAGTGCTATATAATGCTTTTCAGTTTGAAACACTTGAGGGAGGCTATAAGATGAATATTGGAAAAACAGTTGTTCTCTGCCCATATTTCAGCCTTATTCCCAAATGTTGTCAACATCTATCGAAAAACAAAGCAGACAACAGAGACGATCTTCAATGGTATAAAGCTACAGACAACTAGCTATGACGCAGCTGAAACTTTCCATTTTCAAAACTTAAAAGATCACCTGCCACTGGAATCTGTTACCATTGAGTCAGAGACTGAAACATCTCTAACTTGTAAAAACAACGAGCTTGATTATGAAGTAAATGGCTGTAAAATATTCAAACTAATTACTTTTCATAAAAATGGTACATGGAAATTAAATGTAGCTGGAAAGAATGTGAATTAAGATGCAGTTTGTGTGTCTGACACATATGGACTTTCTGCAAATAACATAAATACTGTGTGCAAAGTGGCAAGTCTTTTACCTCTATGTTATGCTTTTCCCCTGACAAAATCTGTAATTGTAAGCCGTTACCATACAGTTGAAAATCTAAAAGTATGTGATAACCTGCACAGAAAAATCAGGTCAATACTTTGTGATCGGATTGTGCCTTTAAATTCTACAGACAAAATGTGTCACAAATGTAAATACATGAAAGTTAATGCTCCAGATTTAAACAAAGTGAAAGCCAATGATACTGAAAATCAAGTTCTAAAACAAAGAAACATCATTGAAACAAACAAAGAAAATAGTTCAAAACCAATAAGAGCAACAAAGGAAAGCATAATCAACATGTTTCCTGGTGCAAGCAAGGAAATTATTGACATACTTTTAAATCAGGCTAATAATTGTGAACGAGACCCTCGAGGAAGAAGGTGGAGCTCAGGTGTAATATCTGCTTGCCTTAAGTGGTTTATGAGGAGCCCACAGTCTTATCAGGACTTCAGGGATAGCAAATTTCTACTGTTACCCTCCCCCTCATTGTTAATTTTATATAAAAATAGAATTCAAAATAATGTTGGTTTTGACAATGACATATTCAAATGGATGCACCTCGAGGCTAAACGTAGAGCACTACCAATTGAGGCGTGGTCAGGAGGTATCATATTGGACGAAATGTCAATTCAGACAGATCTTCAAATTAACAAAAATGGTGATGTTGTGGAACTTTCTGGGCTTATGGAAATGGGTTCTGAAGGTAATACCTGCCATATACTAAGAAATGGCAAGGCAGATAACATTCTAGGTACCCATGCTCTCCAACTAGTTTTTTCAGGCATAACAGGTTTTAGATTCCCATTTGCCTATTTTATAACAGATGGGATTCACGCTCCAGAACTGTATTCACTATTTTGGGAAGCAGTTGATAAACTTCAAACATTTGGCTTCAAGGCAATATACACTTGTATGGATGGAGCTCAATGCAATAGATCTTTTTTACAATGTAAAATGCAATGTTTCAAATTTAACAACATATTCCAGTCAAAATCCATGTAATTTAGACTCGATGATATTCATGATGGATGTGTCCCATGTACTTAAGAAAATTCGGAACAACATGTTAAAAGTGGTATCCTCAAATCCTCTACACGTCTACTTAAATTCACCTCTAATAAAACTGTTCAATGGCAAATGTTCATTGACTGCTTTCAATGCTTTACAACTGCATCAAAAATTAACAAATGAACACTTATTTCCTTCAACTCAGTCCAAAATATGAAAAACAAAATCAACAAAGGGGACAGGAGACCGGGGGGGGGTTATGAGGAATCATTTGGCTGAAAAGGTTTTAAACAGTGATATGCTGCATGTCATTAAACAATACAAGCTGTATCTTGGCCCTAAAAGAAGTGATCTTGATGGAGCAATAGAACTACTCCAAAAAAACTTCAAAATTGATAGAAATTTTCAGAAGTTTTAAGCCTGTGCGTTCATTGGATGATGAAAGACTTAAACAGCTACATGAAATTGACGAGTGGTTCAAAACCTGGGAACTTTCAGTGTCTGGTAGCAAAGGATCCAACAAATCATTGCTTTCATTTCAATGCCATGAGGATATTCATGCATGTATAATTGGATTTATTAGTTTGTGCAATAAGGTTTTTTACAAGAAATGTTCTATTTACATCTGGATTGATTAATTCTGATCTGATTGAAAATACTTTTAACCAAATGCGGTCTACCTATAATGGAGCAAACAGCAATCCCAATGCATTACAGTATGGAAGAACATTAAATAGCATAATCTTAGGTCAAAAGACAATATCTCAAAAAGGCAATACAGATAAATTAGAGATGGGACCATGCTATACGAGTCAGCTATTAAAAAGCCACTGAAACGTCGAGCTTCATCGACTGTCAATGAAAGACCTCCAATAAAAGTCATCAGGTGCTAAGGTCAGTATAAATTTACCTTAATGTTTCTTGACAACAACTTAGATCCTCAGAAAATGTCTGTGATGGTTGGTTGATAAAATCCTTTACAATGTCAGGTTGTGGCATGCATGCCCGTTGGGTGAAATTTGCAACTCTTTGTCCACAGAAATCTCTAGCCCTGCTCATAGCCACTCCAAGCTGACCAGACTTGAATATACCCCTGCAATCCACTTCAACCCTGAATGATAAAAGTGAACTTTATGGTTAGTTATGAAAACTAAATTAACCAAGTCATTTATTTCTTTTGCAGAAGACACATAACACCACTTTTCTTGCAAACATACTTTGTATGCAAATAAATTAAGAATGTTTAACTTTTTAACCATATCTTGTGTGCATACACTTAGCAATATATACAAAGGAATTATTCAAAATGCATAAATAACAATATCAATCTAAATTTTACTTTAAATTATAACTATTCTATTGCATGTCAAGCATCATTCCCTGTGCTTTGTGAATTGTTATGGCAAAAGCCAACTTCAATGGCAGTTGTTCCCTCACAGCAATGTCTTTATTATCTCTAAGGCTGAACACTGAAAAATATCAGGAATATATAGTTCTATACCTATAATTGTTAAATCTCAATTGCAATGCTTATTATAATGAAACATCTGTATCTTTATATCAAATTTGACCAAAATTTATTCACAATTTTTTAATCATACATCATAACATGTTTTATATACTTTATTTGTTTTCTTGTTGTTGTTTTGGGTTTTTTACAGTAAAAAAATGTGTGACTTAAAATGTGTGCTAGTATACTACATGTCAAAAATTTAAACTATCATTCAATTACCTGTGAATTGAATTTTTTCATTGGAGCTTGTATTCCAACTGAATGAAAATCCACCACTGGTCCATCTTCTGAAATGCTGATAACATCTCCTCTAAGGCCATTTACAAGCTTGTTTGATAAGTTTCTTAGTAATATTACAGGTGCACCCACTTTCAGCCACAACTTATGTGGTGCTAGAACATGATTTAAACATGTTATTTTACTTTTGTCCTCTGACATGTACTCATATACTGGACCTTCCATTTTCAATAACTTATCTCGGTTAAAATCATCAACAATATCATTTGTTGCAAACAATTTAAGGCTTTCCTGATTACTGTTTACAAGGGGCCTGTTGAGGGATTTAATGAATTGGACTGAGTCATGGGAAAGTGCACCTGCAGAAACTTCTTTTAGAACTTTTATAAATGTTTCATTTTTCTGTCTTACAACCTCATTCAGCATAATTTTGTGTGAAATCACATTTGAGAATAAATCACTTTCAATGCAGTACTTCCCTTCATCATTATACATGGTATTGGGTACAGGTGGAAGCTGGTAAAAATCACCACTAAGAACCAGGGGGCCGTTTTATCAACGTGTCGTAGTCTACGACAATTTTTTGTCGGTGTCATACGTCTGCGACAATGTCGTACGACCGTTTTATGAAACGTGTCGCAGACGTTGTGTTTCTGCGACGTCGCAGCCTTTGTCGTAGACAAAATTTACGCGAGACACAGTCTAGCCAGTGCGCGCTTTGACGTCACATATGAAATCAAAGTACTAAAAGTATTGATGTAATTTACATGACTATTATCAAACGGATAAATTGACATGATTATTATAAAACGGATAAATATTTTAATGTCATTCAAAGAACATTTTAGTGAGAAATACAGCATATTATATTTTCTGCGCTCGATTCACCCCTTAAAATATTATGTCACGCTACGGTTCCACCCTAAATGTCGGGTCTGTACTGAATGCTAAGGCACATTATGTCTCAGAAGCGAGTTACTTTTTACCAGAGCGAACACGGGTTTTATAACGTTTAATTAACTGTCTTAAAGCATGCAGCCGCTTATGACTTGAAGCGGTGAATGTAAAATAACTAACCAAAAATGTCAACAAAGTTGTATTTGACTTTTTAACAAAATACTAATTTAAAATAACTATCACAACTTAATAAAAAATTAACATACGCAAAAGACGGTACGACCGATCAGCCTTTTTTAGAAATTAAAATAGAAAACTAAAAAATCAAAAGCATTTTTAAGAAACGACAAAAAGTATGTTTATAGTACTTTAATAGTTAATTAAAAGCTAAATAGCACCGGACTTTTCAAGTATATCGTGTGGCGATAAATCGGAACGTCACGGCTATTATCTATAATAACCTCGGAGTTAATACGGATTGAAAGTAGTTATACCACGTAAGGAACACGCAACAAAAAAAACACCTGAATTATTATTGTCGAAAGCATTCGAGTATAGCCATTTTTCATAGTATTTTCCGAGAAGAACGGTACACACTCGAATATAAGAACAAGCGACTAACTAGTCCCTTGTCTTTCTCATTGTTTGAAACAAAAACATAAACTATACATGTATATTATAGATATATCATTGCCAAGGCATCGAAATAATAAATTGCTGTTTTTTTTTGTTTTTTTTTTTGTTTTTTGCTTTTTTAATTGAAACGGAACACGCTGTTTTGTATTCTGTTCCAATTTGTAATCTTAATGAAATATTTCACTTTAAAGTGTCATGTATATTTGTTTGTTAGTGTTTTTTTTTCGGAATGATATTAATTATTTATAGGTATTTATACATATATTTCATGTAGTATTCTAAATAATCCCCTACTCCCGGCTTTGTAAATACAGTTCGGATACTATATTTTTTCAAGACTAGTCTTAAAAAGAATTGAAATACATAATTATTATATCATGCAGTTTGTGCAGACTTACATTTTTGTTTTGCCTATATTTCTAAAGAAAGTAGTGGTGAATGTGAAAGTATTAAAATTGTTATTGTAGCAAAATTTTGACTTTCATACAAATTACTAAATCATTAACACCGTACTCGATTGGCAAAAATTAACAGAAGCAAACGATAGTTCAGGTTAATGATAATGGAAATAAAAATAAAAAAAGTAAAAATATATATATAAATAAAAAGCTTTAAAAGATAAAAGCATTTCTATGGCTTTATGGGCCTTTATGAAAGGATTTTTGCGCGTTAGAAACAATTGAAGCTGCTTTTTTAAGAAACGCCAAAATTATGTTTAAAGTGTTAGCTATCATGATAAAACCAATGATTTGTACATATAAATTACTTAAATTAATTAAATGGCAACCAATGTTTCTAGTATAACGTGTGGCGCACACTTTTACCCATTTTACGAGGAATTCAATACACACAAGATTTCTAACTAGTTCTTTTCATTCTCGTTGTTTGAAATAAATATATATAATTAATCTTATAGATTTACTATTGCTAAAGAATCGAAATAATGAATTGCTGTTTTGACATATTTTCGTAAAGGTATATTAACGAAACGTAACACGCTGTTTTTGTTTTGTTCCAACTTGTAATTTATATGAAATATTTCACTTTAAAATGTAGCTTTTTTGTTGTTGTTTTTGTTGTTGTTGCGTTTTTTTTTTTTGGAAAGCGGATTAATTTTTCTCATAGATTAGCCTGGGTTCCAGTCTGTCGATTTTTTATGTGCTTCTTGGCGGCAAATCGACATATGAGCCGCGTCACGACAAAACCAACATAATAACAACTCTATAACAAGTAGAGAAACTGACAGCGAACAGCATGGATCCTGATCAGACTGCGCGGATGCGCAGGCTGGTCTAGATCCATGCTGGTCGCAAACCCATTATGTTGGTTTTGTCGTGACACAGCTCATATATTGATACTATCAAAACCAGATATGTAGTGTTATCTATGAGTATCGAGTATGAATTAGCGCGTAAGTTATGAATAGGCAAAAAATATATCAACGCCTGAATCCCAGGCTACTTATAGATATATATACGTACATGTATATCTCATGTAGTTGTAGTATACTAAATAACTCCCCACCCCGGGATTGCAAATTACGTAGTTACAGTTCGGATTCTATATTTTTTTAAGAATTAAAATGCATAATTAATACACAATGCAAATTGTGCAGAATGAATTATTATATCTACACTGTATATTGCAGTTTATCATAAAATTTGACAATTTAAATATTGGTGCTTTCATCCACGGTAACTTTTGGTTAATGTCGCATTGTCTTTTTGAACTTTTTTTTATATTCTATTGACTATTTTTTCTTTTTAAAATTGTTTTTCCAGATTTCATGACCACGGTAACTTTCCGGTGTCCTTTATTTGATACCATATGGGTTTTCTTCAAAGAAATATCTAAATTTATGTAAAATTTAGTAAAAATATTATGATTTTTCCAAATGTGAAATAAAAAAGATGTGAGTAAATTTATTTTTATTCTATTTTCCGAAGAAATCTTCGGAACTCATTACTAATAGAATAGAGTATGACCGTAAGGGCATATTTGCTCCAAATGAACGATATTTTAGACATTTTTATAGGGTATAAGATTTGTATATTCTGTTTCTTTCTATACTTAGCGCGCATGTATAATGCCCTTATATAAGCGCTTGACATTAAAAGGAAACAAAAACAATTGAAATATGTTTTCTTTTTATTCTGAAAAAGTTATTTAATAAAAATAATGTGCTGAGCATGTAGGCCCATACATGTAAACAGTGATCGCCAGTCTTGACGTCACAGAAACATCGTACGACAGCCCCAACCCTGTCGTAGAGCTGCGACATTTTCTACGACGTCGTAGGCTACGACAAACGTTCATAAAACGGTTTTAACGTTCTGCGACATGTCTGCGACAAAAAACTAGCCTACGACATGTCGTAGAGCGTTGATAAAACGGCCCCCAGCTGTATACCTCCAAATACAATTTTTTCATTTTTTATAGAACAAACTTCACTGAGGCTGCCAAACACCTTCTTACTTAACATTGAAACCTCATCAATGATGAGAATGTCTGTATTTCTAATGTTATTAACCACTTTGGCATATTTAACATTGTTTAGAATAACTGTTTTTATTTCAGACGGAGGATACCGACCATCTTCTATCCCTGACCAGCGATGCAATGTGTTTGCCTTTAGTGTCATATCCGTATATACAGAGCAGGCGATGCCAGTTGTGCATGTCAACGCTACAATTTTACCCTGATTTTCACATGTTTTAACTATTTCGCTAATGAGGAAGGACTTTCCTGTTCCTGCTGGACCTGTGATTAAGACATTGTGGCCTGAGAGAACAGCATCTAATGCAGACGACTGATTTTTGTTGAGATTTGCCATATTTTAATTAAATTTGACGTATTCCGCGAAAAAAACGTGTTATATACGGTACATTGATAATAAGTGAGAATGCCGAATGATAAATGAAAACATTCTACTGGCTTCCGTTTACCACGCACTATCATCAAGCAAAACGGGGAACCACGCACCTGTTGTCGGACGAACACTTCCGGGTCATAATAATTCTGAGGAAAACATCGTTTAGTAGCAGAATATTTATTGAAATACAGGCTCATTAGACCGAGTTTCATTTATCGAGCATAAGAACATTAAAAAGTAAGTAGAATCCAGTTGTTTGCATGTGTGTTAGACCCTGTTGGTCTCTTTATTTATGCATTTCAAGCGAAAATGCCAGTTACAACGTACATGTCATGGCGGTCTCATCTTTCGGACCTGGGTGATTTCTTACTTTCGGGCTTTATAACATTAACTAGCGGTTAATTAGGGATATGTAAATAGTAAATTGTAATAGAAAAATATATTGTACATTGATTCCATGCAAAAATCGGACGATATTACCGCCCGATAAAAAATTTTAACACAGATAACCGGCGTACCTATAATTTTCGTATAAATAACAAGGTCAAACACATTTTAGGTCAAATCAATGCCACTAGCACCTGTGTTCAAGACTTGATCGCCTGCTTGGTTGAAATGCTTTTTCATCAATGCAAAACAAACATAAATATGATGAACCTTGAAGTACGAGTAAATTTTATAAAGGATTAACATGAGCTTTGTATTATGTAACTTAGATGTTATATACTTATCAGATACTTATCAGATGAAGATCGAAGCAATAACCGTAAAATTATTTGACATGCCATTAAATAGCAAAATGTAAATAACGTAGTATTTTGTCTTCCATACAAAAAACTTAATCACTTCAAAGAAATAGAAATTAAAGATTGAAAAGGTAATTGGCCATTTAGTAATCTTGAGTTTGTTATAATTTTTAAGCATAACAAGCTATCAAAAGAGTAAAGCTTTTACGAATACAAATAGATTAACTTCTAGGTATAATGGGCATTCAATGAATATAAATCGAAAAGTTGTTAAATCAACAAATGCATGTAAATTCGTAAACATTGTAACAATATGCTTTGAAAAAAGATTATCAAACGGCTTCAGTCAATGTTCATTTTAAGTAAATGTATTCCATCACCAAGGCAATTAAAATAGTTGTTTTTTTAGCTTCAAATAACTTTTAGTTGGACCTTAAAAAGTATATATTACTTATATCATTCAATCCTAACAAAATACCCTTTACGAATAGTTGATACATGTACTCATTTTCCCCGGAGAAATACGCATAGAACCGCCCACTTGTTATTGATCAGCCAAATTATACTTTTGCTTTAGACAGCAAGTGTCATCCCTGCATTTTTGCAGGTTATTTAAATCATTTAACGTACATTTTTGCGGAATATTGTTTTAAATCACTTCCCCGCACAGGTACTTTAATATTTGTTTTGTTGGTGTTTTGTTTCTCGGTCTATTTACAAATGGTACGGTTTACATTTGTACTTGAAAATCAACCTTGCTTAAGACAATCCCTGATCTATGTGATGTTTATTCACTTACAATAAATCTAATTGACCTTTTGTCTTTTATCAATAACCGAGGAATTTTAAATCTGAAATTCATTTGATCAATTAGGTGTATAATATCATTGTATTTTTTTATATTTATATAATAACATTGCTTTAGGGTGATGAAATATTCTAATATTTTAACTTGATCGTTAAATTAGCCTAATATGTTTTATTTTAAGACAAAACGTGACCGTAACTACATAATAAGTTACTTAATGTACGTTTGTTTGCATGATGTTTAAACCTTTTGGAGGATTTGAGTACACACATTATCTTTCATAACACTTATTCATCATACAAATGGGAACAAATGACGTAAATGGCAAGAATGTCAATACATGTAAAAGAATTTTATAACTGGCGTTGGCGATTCTAGCTAAAACCAATAATGACAATTTATCAAAGTGTTCTATAAATTTGATTTTCATTCAACTCAAGTGAAAACCCATCTTTTTAGGGGGTTGTTGTTGCGGTTTTTTTTAATATTTTTTTTTTTATTGTTTTTTTTTTCTTTTTGTTCTTGTTGTTTAGTTTTTTCGTCTTAGTTTCATCTTATGCAAATTATCGATAAACGCTGTAATGTTAATGAAAATTACTCCATCTTCTTCTGCTGTCTTGAATGTGTTACTCATGACAAGTTATAAAAGATAATTTATAAATATAATCAAATGGAAATATAAGGATCACAAAATATATCTCACGCACATTGTATAAATATTTTGGGTTCATTTTTTTACGTAACAGATATACACTTGAACTTGGCATTTTATTATTCCTCCCATCTAATGCCAAGGTAAAACATACTGTTACAGTGACAACTTGGCAAAAAGCCGATGTAAGAGTTTTTCTGAGAGGTAATGCACAAAGAAAGATGATTGTTTGTAACCAGGTCAAAGATGAGAAAAAGCACACATTTACCGAGTACCGGTCACCATCTATTCAGTGGAAAAAACAATAAAATGTTATGGTCAAATATTGAATGTGAATCTTGAAAGCATGGCAAAAGGGAAAATGTGGCAGGCTTTGGTTGTCTTAAAATTTTCTGTAGGCATTGGTTTGTCTTTTTTAATTCTGAAATAACCGGATAATGGAAACAACTTCATATTGTTCGTTTACTTTTATAACAAGCAAATTATAACTGTATTCAATTTTGAATTATTAAAAATATGTGAACAAGTCGGCAATGATTATGTGCGACTGCGACCAGTAAAAATAATAGAAAATTACCTTAGTGTTTAATATTAATTCATATTTAACTAATAATGCATGAAACATATATCTTTTAAAATTTGATTGCAGTTGCATGTTGTATGAAAATTATAAGCGACAATTTCCGTAAAATGTATAAAAACATAATATAAAATTATCTCGCAAATGCTCTGATGTAACATTTTTTGTCAATTGTCCAATCCTTCCGTAATGTTTGATCTTTAGTAAAGAATTTTACCTAGGAAAATAACCACTAATAAAATACACTTTAAACTATCAACTTGAAACCGGCAAGATGATAGAATTGTGAGATTGTCGGCATTATTCAATTACATGTTCACCATTAGCAAACTTACGATACACGATAGACAAGTAAAGCCAATAAAGCGTACAATGTTTCACACTTTCGCTCTTCTGTGATAATTGGTTTCAATATAAGGCGATATATCAGCTGTCTTTAACATTGGTAAATAAAGTCTAACTTAACTGATTGTGTCTGACGTCATTAAATGCTCATATTACAATTAAAAAGAAAAGATATAATTTTTAATGGAAAATCAAAATATGCAATTTAAGAATCAAACAAGATCAACTTGAAACAAAACATCATAACAGAAAATACAGAATACAATTTTAACAAAAATCAAACTAGCGACACGCTTAACAGAAAAAAATGAAAACGATTTACCAACTATATATGTACTTCTAATTTTAAGTCTATTTAGAAACCTGTACCTTAAGCAACTTACATTTAATTCATTTCTCTCTTTTTTTTATTTCTCATTTCTTCCTTATATCAAATTATTAATATCTATTACAAATACTTTGCCTCTATTCTTATCATTACTCTTAATCAAAGGTCTTTATATTTCTGTCTCTATATCGCTTTCAAAGTAGTCTTATAAACTTCCTATTCATTGGGAGATTTTATTTTAATAAATTGCAAGCATGTAGTAAATGTGGCTCATCTTTCCACAAAAATAGAAATCTTTGAAAAAAGGTAAAAATGGCGAAATTGAAATTGTTGCAGACTCGGTTTTTGTTGATGCTGGTCTTAGACAATCCTGGTAAACACAAGCTACCAGCCACACCGGTCATCACCGATTCTTGTAGTTTCAACATTTAAATATCACAAGCGTTAATATGTCTTTAGTTGTATTCCTTTGTGTATATATTTGTGAATGAATTATTGTTTAACCTTAAAGTGTTTTATAACAAATACATTCTTGTTACGATTATTTTAATTTCGTATGCTATGAAAAAATATCTAATTTACAACTTTTAAAGTGGTATTAGTTCCCTTTCTAATACGGAAAAAATTGAATAGTTATTACGTATTATAATATTTTGCGAAGAGAAAAAAAAAAAAAAAAAATTTCTTTGAATGTAACATTACATAAATATAGAAACCTTAATAGCGACATTGAAGACGTCTGGAGTGTATCACGATCTCGTTCTAAGAACATTTAATTAAAAAACAGCTTTACATTTACGGATACTTAGTCACCGCTTTGCCTGCTTGAATTGCATAGAGTATACTGTTGATTACAAATATTTGTCACAAATTTTAATGATCGTCCGTAATTTCAAGAGTTAAAACTGCATTTACGCATAATATAATAAATATTGTATCTTTAACCTAACATAATGTTATATGAATAGCGAAGGATTCAAAGACTCATCAATTCAAATTTTCTAGTGACGGTAGGAATACGTACACATATTTTTCCCTGAATTTAAACGTTTATATGTAGTGTTTTAAGAATACCGTAATGCATCAAAGTAATGAACTAAATTATTGCTCAGAAACATACAAAGTTCTATCAGCATGTGTTAAAGATATTTTGTTTGTTTGTTTGTTTCATTTTACGCCTTTTCCCAACAGTATATAAGTCATATAGGCGGGTAGTTTCCTAACCATCGGTCCTTGAGAGTTACACCAGTACCAGACTACCTTCCTCCGTAAAGATATTTTGGCCTCGCAATGATACCACTTGACAGAAAAGTCGTTGATTAATTGTGTTGGTCATTTTGAAATGTCTATTTTTATGACTTATTGCTTTTTTAATATCTTTCTTAAATTATAATATTCTTATTTTTTATCATCTTTCTTAATTTTTCATTTTTCTTTTGTAGTGATTTACGTGGCACCCACACTGTATATGGCGACTTTCTAGTTATAAGGATGGAGAAAAAATCCTCCGTGCATTATTTAAGCCAGGAAACCTCCATTGGAGTTTTGGAAATTCAATTTATCGTCATAAATGCCATCTTAACATACAAGGGGAATTTAAATAAGGTGTTATCTTAAATTGAAGATCTTGTTCTGACATGCTACTGTCAGTTGTTTTTTCACTTATAATGATGAGTTCCTAAAATAACTGCTTTGAATAATGCATTACTTACTTTATTTTAGGTTTGAGATATATGTTCCTTATTATGACCATTTTCATGGGTAGCACTGTTCGTAGTTCCAACTTGAATAGTTTTAGAATCCCCCACCCGATAAACTCTTTCATCTAACTTCTTTATTTCAAAAGATTTACTTAAAACCCAAAATATGAAATTCATAGCAACACCTATATCATAGTAATGTGACAAGATTTGTTATTCTAGCGTCGATATTTCCAGGTTTATCTCCCTCATTATTTGATAATTGTCCTAATCTTACTTCTCTTTTTTTCAAATTTTATCATATGTGATTAGATCCATAAGTCTAGCACCTATCTCCATTTGAAATTTTAATTTATTTCGACAATAATTGTACATTTTTTGCTTTTTCTCTTCCCTGTTTCTATTTACTTTGGAAGTAAGATAAATTGTTCTTTGTCTTCACTCATATCGTGTTGCGTCTCCTATTCTGTGTGCTTCAAATTGTATAGCGTAGCGGAAAGGGGATTATAGGAATGGCCTCCGTCTGTCCGTCCGCCTGGCAGTCTGTCCGCACTCACAGGAGAGTAATTATGTGGCTAGCGGGAAAATAGGTAACTGTTCTTTCTTTTTGATGTCATTCATTCCGTAATGCTTTTATGTGGCTATTTTCTTTTGCGTGGCTAAAAAGAACAATAGAGAGAACAATAGAGTAGCCACATAATTACTGTCCTGTGAGAACGTCCGTCCGTCTGTCCGTCCGTAACACTTTCGTGTCCGCTCCTTAACTTTTAAACCTCTGCAAAGTTTTTGAAATAACTTGGCACAAGTGATCACCATAATGAGGCGATGTGCAAAGCGCATCAACATCACACAATAGCTCAAATTAGCATACACACCTCGAAGTACAAACATTTATCATATATATACTATCAATGAACAATATAGAATACTAAACTACTTAGAGAAAGAATATTCCAAAATGAACATGAAAAGAACTTTCTTTAAAGAAGATGAAAGAACATGAAAAATTATATAAACATCAAATAATCAATATTATTAAAAAATAACAGTGGCAAGAGTAGGTATCGAATGCACGGCCTCGAGATTATCAGTCCGGCGCTCTACCTACTGAGCTATTCAAGAATAAGTTACCAAACACATTTTTAATAAAGCCTATATACATAATACATAGGCCTATTATTCACAGATTGATCCATACAATTTACTTCTTTATCCATTTTGTTACTGTATCTTTTTCTGTTGTGGTTATCTTACTGTCTCGTTTATAGGTTTATGTTTTCTGTCGTCCTCTTTCCCTAAATATTTCAAATCATCTAACTTTAATGATATATATTTTTACATAATTCTCGGAATATTTTCTGAAACGTCAGTCATAATTTAGTTAATAACAAAGCAAAACAATAATATGATATGATAATGGTTTTGACTGTAGTATAACTATGATGCTGAGATAGAAAATGTGAAATGAGAAAACAATTCCATTGATATAATAAAATAAACTATTATTTTCATTTACGTATTTTATTCTTGAATTATGCATACTTCATAATGTTGTTTCTATTCGTTGGTTTTCTGAAGTCACAGAAATGCTCATATATCTAGGTTTTTAATAAGAATGTGTGAAGGCAAAATAACTTAAACATATCAGACATTCAAATTATGATGATGCTATAGACGAATTACATTGTCGTTGTGTAATTTTGTGAATAATTGATATATAAATGCCTTCAATTTCAAATTACGACATATGCGTTTTTATTTTTTTTTTTCATGGTAGAAATAAAAACATTTTCCAAAATTTTCTGTATACGCTCTCTCTGAAATACTGTTTATTTGATATTGAAACTTTATGGTTTTAAAGGTTGTCAAGTTTTATAAGAATTCAAATACCGCAATCCCCGATTATTATTTATAGTCACCTGGTTCGTCATATAAGAAATTAAATGATAATAATTTTCAAATGAATCATCATGTCAATATGTTACAAACAAAAGGTGTTTGTTAGTAGTAAGGAATTATTGAAGCAAAACTTTGTTATTTACTTAACATTGTTTTACTGAAGTAGAAAAAAATAAACCTTTAAGAATGCTCACAACGACAAAATTGAAAATGTAGAAGGTTCAGTTTGATTTGGTCCGTCCATTGATGGTATTGGAAAATGCAAGCTATCGACTACATCCGCAAACCGCCTTAGACAGAAAACAACATTTAAACAAGCATTCAGTTTTGCTTTTGATGCTGACAGTTTGGGATTAATATTGAAAAATGCCAATTTGAAATCATATTTCACTTATACAACACATGAAACGACATAATTTTAAAAACATCAGAGAACGTCTCTGAACAAATCATTTATCTGAAACCGATACAAACCCCTAGAAATTCGCAGTAGCAGAACTTATTGCGTTTTAACGCGGAATTAAGTTGTTCCAAGCATTTAACATTTGACCCTTACTGACTTCATTTATAAATTGATGTGCATTAAAATACATTGACAAACATAAAGATTTGGTGTGAATCAATCCCCTTATATATTCCAGTTTTAATCTACATGTACTTTCATTTCTTTGCCCAGTGTTATTTTATTAGGATTGGTTTAATTTCTATTCTATTTAACAAACAAAAAGAATGATTGCAGTGACAATAAAGTGTAATGCTTGGAGGTAAAACGTAATGCTTATTTACAATTTATCAAATTTAATAACGAAATTGCGTGGACCTGTTATGTATTGACCAAACAAACTGCAGAATAATGTAAACGTTTACAAATTGTTTTCAGCAGATGACAAGTTGTAAAACACTGGAATGCATTAGACGCTCTGTTGTAATGTTTTTGATTGTCTTTGCTAATATTTTTGCATGTCAATGCTTTATGTTGTGTTACGCATAAAAGCTTCCTGATGCGAATGTTACAATATTGTTTTCATTTAAAATGTCTTGGTGATGTTCTATTAAAGCAAAATAACTATTCACATCCACGAATCAATCAACGGGGAGATGAAAACGAAATTAAATTACATTACAATACCACTGCTTTGACAAGTTTTGAAATGATGTTTATTGTGCATGAAATAAGATATTGAAATCAAAAAACAAATTGGAAAATATGGATGCAAAGTACAGCTCCATAAAATTTCAATCAGGTGAAAAACAAATAAAGGAGGTTATTCGATGTCCCTGAATTATTTTGACATTGAAAAATTGAAAAAATATTAAAACATAAACATTACAGCATAAGAATATAAATAATTAAATCTTTAACTAATGTTATAAAAAGAAAAAAGCTAGATAGCTCATTGATGTTCAAGAACCTACAAACATCTAAAAGTCTTTGTAAAAGTATTTTGTCCTTTGCATTAATACTACTTAACAAAAATGCCGTTGACAGAATGATTTGGTCACTTTGAAATGTCATAAAGTAACATGTGTAAACAGCCGGTGTTAAAGTATTAACTCATTTATATATTACACTTTAACTTGAACAAGATTCGAACATTTTAGTTAAATTAACCCCTAAATTATGAAAGCAAATCTATAAAGACTAGTTAAATGTTTGGTCGGAAAGATTTAGATTTTAAGAAAGATCGGGATATGATTAGGTAGGTGCTTTATTGCACTCTCAGTTGTCTATCATGCTAAAACTCATTAATTCCTGTCTACACATTCCACTTATTGCGTCATTGTTGTTCATATGAGCTATCTTAAAATTCAAAATAGAGATATCATATCCAAAGGGAAGGTTAAATGATAATGTTGTAGTTTAACAGCTACATAACGTTTTGTTTATGTTAGTGACCATTGTCACCGTGCTCTAAAAAGTTCGATTATCTAAATGAAGGAGAAATTCATATTTGATTTTTCAGTAACAGAAGGTTTGTCTTTTGTTAATTATATTGTATTCACATTGAATTTTTGATTACGATTGATTTAACTTATTCACTTTTTAAGATGAACTCATTGTAGGTTAGTATGAAATTAAATTCTAATAATTTTCATTGTGAAGTTATGGCAAACAAAACATTATTTTTATCTTTGTATTCGACTCAAAAGCATATAGTAAAACATGATGTGTAAGGTTTCTTATAACGCAAATTAAACCTCCATTAGGGTTTAAAGAAATTCAATTTATCTTCATGACTGGCATCTTAACATAAAAAGGGAATCTTAAATGGGCTATTATTTTAAATTGATGATCGTATTCTGACATGTGACTGTCAGTTGTATCTTCACTTATAATAATGATCACAGAATTTCTAAAATAACTGTTTTGAAACATGCATTACTTATTTTGTTTTCAATTTTAAGCAATGTTACTCATCATCAACATCTTCATGTGTGACACAGTTCGTTGTTAAATGTAGAATATATTTTCACGAAACATGTTAAAATGCCACATTTTTTCACAAGCCGTGACGGCGAGTGAAAACATGTAGTGTTTTATCATGTTGAGTAAAAATATATACCATATTTCATGAAAAACGAACAAATAACCTTTTTATCAAAAAATGGTTACGAATACCCTTGCTTGCTTGCTACCTGGTGAAAGTGAAATTATATTTGATAATTTTCACTGTAGCCGGACTATATTTGACTGCGGATGAAAATAATATTTCATAACTAATAGAATTATCAACAGGAATAAATTGTTTAGCTTCTTTAGGAGAAGCAAGTAAATAACTGCGTACATTGTGTTAAAAATAAAAAGAGGATATTGAATGAGTGTAGTTTTATACTAAAATTTTTTAACGAGTTGAATAAAAATATATTATGCGAGCCTCTGGCGAGCATAATATTGTTTTATTCAACGAGATCAATAAGTTTAGTATTGAATCTACACGAGTATAATATTCTTTTTAACACATATATAAATTAAGAACAGTAAACTGTTAAAATGAGTTTTTTTCAATGACGCGCCTATAGTATAACGCTAACATTAGCGTGCTTTATTTTATGCTTTTCAGTGGATTACTGATTTATACGTGAAAATTATATTTGATAACTTCACAGTGAAAATTATCAAAATATAATTTCACACTTTTCAATGACGAAACTTCTTTTTTTAAGATTTTCCCCATGTGGTACCTCAATTTTATTTTGCTGACAATTCTGACATCTGTCAGGCTGTTTAAAGAAAAAGCAAAGCTGAAATTGATAAATAACTTAAATGTCAAAAGTAATAAAAAGAAGAAAACTTACTTCTATTCATTCAAATTCCAATCACCAAATTTCGTCTCTAAAATTTTTGTTTCATTTTTACAATCTGAAAAATAAATTCCTTCCACATGCAAAACTGCTCTTGATGACATTTGGGCATATTAAAGTATCCTACAAGCAATAACTGCCGTATGTTTTATGAAAAATTAAAAAGCAATGACAGCCACAGCTCGTAGAATAAGTAAACTACCCAGCGTTCCTGAGCCAGCTTCCAAGTTTTCCATTTTCCTAGCTGCTTTTTTGAATGTTTTCACATCTGTCAACACTTATTTTTTGTCTGTTACAATCCTCAAATAAGTTTTCTTTCTTTTAAAAAGGTGTATGACTAACAAATCCAAATGATATCCTCTGAATCAAACACAATTATTTTCCTCCCGTGAAATACACAACTTTAAAAAATGGCTGCCGCTAACATTTAACAAAGCCAGGTTTAATATAAATCCGCAGTAAGTAACAAAAATATGGATGGATGGTTGGACTTTTTCTCCTTCAAGAACTGTTTGTTTTTATTATTAAAATAAGCGATCATTCATATTTTTTTAATAAAATAAATAATATCACTGTCATTTAACGTTGATTGTCGGACTTATTTTTCAGCTCAAGACTTCTTGTTTTTAATGAGAAATTCCGACTTAATGGGGCTCTTAATGGGGAAAATAGATTTTAATATTAACGTTAATATTATGGAAATTTCGTTTTAACTTGTTTTAACGCATAAAATAAAAAGAAAATTTGTTTGTTTGTTGTGTAAGATGTCATTTTATTTCATCACGTGACTTTTAAAAACAGTATTCTCACTCGTGGCTACGCCACTCGTGAGAATACTGTTTTTAAAGCCCACTCGATGAAATACAATTTCATCTTACACACAAACAAACAAATATCCTCTATTTGATGCAGCGCAAATGACGTCACGTCAAAGTGTTATTACACTAGTGTAATATCGTTTTTATAAAATGGCTTTATTACACTCCTGCGCCGCGGTTTCTGTGATAAAATAAAATTCGAGAAATTTCACAGAACAAAATTTCAACATTGGTACAGTGACTTCGTGATATGATGACGTCGTGAAGAAGAACGCATGGCGTTTATGCGGCAAAACAAGTAATATTAATAAGTTCGAAATATATTTTGACTCGTGAACACCAGCTATTATATGTTCACTCGTAGCTACGCAACTCGTGAAAATATTGTATCTGGTGTCCAGTTAGTGAAATATATTTCGATCTTACATGCAAAACAAGCAAATATCATATATGTAATATATTATATCTGGCTTGTTTTTGCGATTTGTTTGTGCTTTGATTTCTATAGTTTCGATCCTTGAAGATTGTTCAACACGACATTATTGTTGTGAGTGCATGATTTTGGTATTTTTAGTTCTTTTCATTTTGGTGTTGTTTTTATTTTGGTCAGGTGGTTTTAGTATTTTTCACTTGAATACTGTTTAATCACCCTAAGATATGTTTCTGCATTTTTATTATTTCTTTTGACAATTGATCTGTAATATGCAGGCATCAAAACCTCTGATCGATCCTTTGTCTTTTTTTTTTTTTTTTTTTTTTTTTTTTTTTTTTAGTTTTGCAAATTGTTTTTTCGCTTTTTTCTTCTACGGATGTTTAAATATACAGACTTTTACTAGTTCTCCGATTAACCCGGTGCTATGGACCGTGGACGATAGCTTACAATTACCACTACCGTCCATGAACAGGCTCAATGAAACAGGGCCTGCAACATTTTCCATTTTGCCATATTGGACTTTCTGTTTTTCTCTATTCGTTTATTCGACTTTTCAACATCGAGTTTTCTTTTCTTTTCGAGAAATTTGTATGTCCCGATTGCCCTGACAGAACACCGTTCCTAGGCCTAGGAGGTCACTTTAAAGGGCCAATAACTCTTACATGGATTATGACAAAATAACGGCCTTATATGAACTTAAAAAGTTTATAAGATATTACATCATCGAGATTGGTGTTTTATTATCAGGAACTGAGAATAGTCAAGCAAGCTGTTCTATTGACCACCGTTTGTCTTGTTCTTTGTTGTTTTATTACTTGCGTAATCACATGTACGACATATGTTCATTATGCACGGATTTACACCTACATGTTTTCATCTACTTGCATATATCTATGTATGTTGTGATTATTTTATTGTTTCGTGTATATATTTTTGTTTTGTCTTCGTCTTCGTTTCTTCATACTTCACATTATCTAACTGAAATTTTATCTTTTTACATAATTCTCTGAAACGTCAATCATAATTTAGTTGATAACGAAGTGAAACAATAATATGATATGATGATGCCTTTGTCTGTAGTATAACTAAGATAAGGAGACAGAAAATGTGAAATACAGGAAATCCTATTGACATTATATATACTATTATCCTCATTTATCTAATTTATTCTTAAATTAGGCAAATTGGATACACTATTCACTTTCCCTTCTCAGTTATCGATTTAAAGTTGCATTTATCTTCCTGAATTTTGTCTTAAGCGGAAATTGTCTAAATGAAGAACCTTTTCAGAGATTTCTTTTTTAATTTTTTTATTTTTTTTAGAAAAATGAACTTTTATTTGAGCCAAAAACTAGATTTATTAGATATAACTTATGTAGAAATTTTAACACACAAATGAAATTGCAAAGTACAACAAACGATGTAAGTATATCTGTGTAAAGAATAACTAATTAAAATCGTGAATGTCGTTATAATGTCACGTTTATTCATCTTCTGATTTGTATGTTATATACCTATGTTTGAGTCGTGTTGCTTTTGTTTGTGTGAAGATTATGTTCGGTACCGAGAGATCAACGATAAGAGTCTTGACGAAGAAATTGTTTATTCCTATTTTACTATATGAGCTGTTGTCACCCTGCGACAAAACGAAAATACAAAATATCAATTTTATATTTCATATATTTTAAATGCATTTTAGATATTCTGATAGATTATTATTGTTGTTGTTGTTGTTGTTGTTGAGAAATCTTTAAACTCCCAATTAGTGTTCTTTGCAACTGACTTTCCCAGGCGGTGTCTCTTTGTGTCCCGAAAGGTTGTTAAATTGTTTATCATGAGATGTGATTCGTCCTTGTACCATCCATTTTACTTTGTACCCTGCAGGGTGCTTTACCGATAATCCTTAATGGCTGGGTATTGTGGGGGGGGGGCTTCGTTTCAAAATGTCGTTCTTACTGATGTTTCTTTTTATATTTTATAAATATACCGAAAGATTCATACATCGTATCATTATTCTTATAAGACTTATCAAGATGGTAAAATTATTCAAGGATTTTTTTGATCGACCATCTGAAATTTCCCTGGAAAAGCAAATAAGTAATTTTCAAAACAATGCAATTTGCTTTTAGATAAATGTCAACTAAATGCCAAAGTATGCTCAATTTAACTATATTACCATATGATGTTAAGGTAATGATATTTATTTAAGAAAAGCGTTAGAAGTGGTAATTTAATTTTGTTGTACTTTAAAACGTATCCCTGCATGTTTTATATTTTGTTTTTGTACCAGATAACTTTGTTTTTTCTCAACATAATACTATAATAATAGAACACTTCAAATGTAGCGACAAAACCAGGTCGTAGAATATCACATGTCTAGATTCTTAATAGACTATATTTGAGGCGGCTGTAGGCGAATTTTAATGGAATTGTGTAATTTCATGAAGAGTACTCAGCTTGGCATGTGATGCTGAATGTTTTGTGAATAATATTTTTGCTTTAAAAACACAAACGTCAATTTGAAAACAAACAGTTTTTTATTATATTATACACCAAACATCTGACAACGTCACTGAAAACAAATATTTATCTCAAAACAATACGAACACCTAGGGAGACACAGGCGCACACTGCCTTTTAATTGTCAGTAGCAAAACTCGTATGTTGGGTTGAAAACAAACAGTTTTTTATTATATTATACACCAAACATCTGACAACGTCACTGAAAACAAATATTTATCTCAAAACAATACGAACACCTAGGGAGACGCAGGCGCACACTGCCTTTTAATCGTCAGTAGCAAAACTCGTATTTATCATTTAATGATTAACCTGTCCGTGCTCTGTTTTTGCCCTGTCCTGTTTTTGTTTGTGGTCCGCCTGGGCTCCTTGCCATTGGGGTCATATGGGGTTGCGTTCATTGAACGCCGCCTTTCCTTGTTGATCTTGTTTATCATATTTTATGCGAGTAAAACGTCTTCCAAACTTATTACATTTCGCTCTTACTGTCTACATCAACTGATGCGTATTGATACACATTGACAAATGACAATCTATTGCCTATGCGATAACCTTATTGTTTACCTATTTTTCTTCTTCATCCAATGCTCATTGAACGACATTTCATGATGGATATAGAAAAACTATATGTAAAGAAAAGTAAGATAGCAATGAAAGAAGTTTCCGAACGCTCTGGCGATCAATCTAATGCTTTTTAACAATTTATCAAATTTAATTACGAAATTGCGCGGTCCTGTTTTGTATAGACAGATGAAAACTACATAACAATTTAATAAAGAAATGTGTTTACCACAGTTGACAGATTGTAAAGAAATAGCAGGAATGCATCAGACGCTCTGTAGGACAGTGTTGGAATGTCTTTGCTAATACGTTTGTATGTCATTTTACACATAATAGGTTCTTGAAGCAAGTATTACAATATTTCCCTTCATTTAAAATGATTGTCTGCATGGTGTCTTTTTAAAACAAAATAACTGAGCACATTCTTATAACGAGAGCCGGTAGAATGATAACGATATTTAAATTGACCCTTGTAATCACATGTCCTCTTTATATATATATCTCTGAGAAACAATTATACTTATCTTGTATGATCTGGTTTGAACTAACTACTGTTAATTGGTGCAAAATGCTATAAACATTTTTTTCGCTTTTGGAAAAATATTTCAAAGAACACTTTCCTTGTTTACAGAGTGCTTACTTGTGATTTGCTATTTTATGCTTAAGACGCCTGTAGCGGATTATAACTTCCATTATAATGTTGATTCATTTGCAAATTATATTATAAATGTAGAGTGTATTTTTGACTGCCGTCGTTATGTTTCAATTAAGCTGTCTAGAAAGGATATTTAATTTTCAATGTTTGCGGCCATTTGTCTCGATATTACAAACAATTATATGTTAAAAACAAGTTGATTGTGTCGTACTAAATATGTCTGTCAATATTATAAAACAAAATAAGCATTGTATCTCTTACGTACAGAAATACGTAAATAAATCCCCAATTTTACAGTTAAAGAGCAACCTCAAATCAACCGATGACATTATTCAGTGTAATCTAAGACACCTTTATGAACATGTTCAGGCGGTTTGAGTGCAATTTCATTGCCGCTTCTTCTTGAAAGATTTGCAACATATTGAATTTACGATACCTAAATATTGTACGTACTCAGATTACAATGTTCCGTAAGAAAATAGTCTGCTGCTATTTTTGTAAGTTTTGCGAAACTTTCACGCTTGGCTTCCACATTTGCAATAAAATTTAGTGATTAATTCTCAATCTATGTATTCATTGATCATGTTGATCACAAAACAAACAATCCATACACAGCAAATTTATAGCTTTCTAAACTTTAAGCTCCAACAACAGTAAAGTACAGATTTTGAACTTCTTGATAACATCAACTTTGTTACCTACAGATTGAAAAGGATATAACTTGTCAACAAAGCCACAGTATTGTCTGTAGGTATACAAAAGTGCACAAGTTCTATTTTTGGATATTACCCTGAAGTCCCAATTGGTTGCTATATAATATTATCTCGAATTTATTCTTATATAAAATGAAATTTAATTAGATATAAAAGGCGAAAGAGATTCTTTACTGTCAAATAAGCTTGATGTTCAATAATTCCTTTTTGTTTGCTTAAATTCTATTTATTCGAATTAACGGGATGCTCTGCTTTGTTGATCTTTACTCTCATATTTGTAACTGTGTGTGGTCATACATCTGTTTCAAAGTCGATGACCTAAACTTTTATGTAATTGAAAAAGAGTAATACCCTGCCACGGCTATAATAACAATTGAAAGTCACTTAAGAGCGCATACGATAAATAGTTTGTTTTTATAGGATCGCAATAGAACACCCAAAAAGACAAAACTGAAAATATTGCAGCGTTGGTTTTATTAAGCCAGTTCATTGACGTTATTGGTTGTATGTTAAAGCTAACTGCCACGTTTCCTATCGCCGGCCTTGGGAGAACTCAACATTTAAATAGAGCAATTGTGGAATTTTTAAATAAAGAAACGTACGCATTTAATAATATAGCCCTTTTTACTTTTCTTAGCTTATATCTATTTTACCTTCTATCGATTTATCTGTATTTCTTGATATGGTATAGAACAAAAAAAACTTTAAAAAAAACCTATTTTGTTTGACATTTGTGTTTTAATTAAGTACAATCATGCGATAAAAGCAATTAATGAAATAGCATCTGTAACAAATTGCATCCGACCAATTACATCAATTAATATGTAAAACCATTTGAACAAAAAATATTATAAAATAAATTGTCAATAATTAAGAAAGATCGTTCCATATGTTAAAATTGTTCTTCAAGTGTACGAAAATGTTTAATAACAAATCGATTTTAAGTTAACTTTACTGCAAGAAATATTTGTATTAAATAGCGAAGATAAGTTTTTTTCATAAAACATAGTTAATTCATTAGTCTAGAATTAAATGTGCTACAATACTTATTTTATCAAAAACACATCACGCGATTAAATTTTTAAGAAAAAAGAAAAGAAATTACAATTGTGACATATTGCTCTAGGATATCGAATCACAAATAAATATTAAGTAAATGCCCTATGCAAGGTCTTTGCATTCAATGAGGAAATGTATGACAGTCATATATTCATTGCAACGTATACCAAAAAGCATCATCGCCTTTTAAAAGATGGGAAATGTGTAACTTTAATTTGTCCATTTTTGATCTTATCATGACGGTTTACAAGCAAAAGATACATATACTTGTGCTGGCAAATCCAATGTTTTAAAGCCATTACAATTTACGAAAAGATTTTCTAATATGTAATTTTAATTCATTTTATTGTTAGACGTCGTTGAAGTATAAAAATGATAATGATAATCATTATGTTTCTTATAACCCTTATAAGTACCCTTATTATGTAAGTGAATTTTCATTTCAAAATAGCTGTTTTAGAATTGGCACAGCTAATTTATGAATATACATCATAGCAAGATTTTTATTTAGATCATAAGCAGAATGGCAATGGCAATATCAATGACAGCAATTTTTCTTACAACTGGAAATGTCACGCCATTAGAAATACCATTTCATGTCGAGATGATATAAACGAATGTAAATTGAATTACTGAAGTAGATTCAGATGACATGTCAGAAAACATGTGTGACATAAATAATTATATTTATAGGGGAATTGGTATATTCTCGAGGCAAATTTAACATCAGATGTCACTGATGATATTGGGAGAGATAGATCACGTTGTAATTATATCTTGAATAATCACTTTGTTATGTTTTCCGTAGATCGGAATTGAGTGTAATTATTCATTTTTGTCATTATCTAGTACAAAATAGGTCACATATGATAATAGAGGGTATTCGTATTTGCTATTTTAAAGATTTTGATATATGGTCATTGATAGTGTTTCACAGTAATGCAGTTTAATTATAACTTTCAAAATACCACGTATTATTGAAGGAAGTCCTTAAGCTTTTTTCTCAAAATTATGACAATGACACAAATCGGTTGTTTCTTTTTCTTAGGCAATAGGCTTACAAATGTAAAGTAATGTGCTTTTCTTGCCAAATAATGAATACAAATGATGCTATGGGAACAATTTTTTTTTAATATTCTTTTACGCCGGTATATGTCATATGTCGTGTCTAGACGTGTCTAAAAGAAATGATGGCGACAATAAAATACTAAAATATCGTGATTTGTGTGTGGAATTAAAATATATGGTAGATGAAAAAGTTGTATTCCTCATTTATATAGCACAAGCTGTGGTGCTGAATTGTCATTGTGTGTTTATTATGCTGTTTTTACTTCCAATTAATATACATCTTTGATGGTTGTATATTAAATTTACTCTAGTACAGTGTATTACATAGTTACTATATAAAAAAAATATTATTATTAATTATGAGAATTTTTGTATCACATGTGCAGATCCATATTATATGTGTAATTTATTGTATATTGCTGTATTTATATTCATGAAAGATTCTGTATTTATTTGACAAAGTTTTATTCCCGCGTTAACGTCACGTTCTGTTTAGCGTATACTTAAAGATATGCTATGCTCAAATTTGATATCAGGAAATTTTGGTATCTGTTACACAGTCTCTTTGTAAATAAAAATTTAATATGTTCTGACTTCACACAAAGCAGATATGTCATGTTTAAAACTCTACACACTATAGTTGGTCACAATATGAATATATAGTGTTGTTAAAAAACTGGCAGTTTTTTTAAGAAAAGACCAACTTTACTTGTCCTTTAATAGGAAACGTGGCTTCCAATACATAGTTGATTCATTTTTTATTCAAATTAGACATATTCAGTAAGGACTTCATAGGTTTTAACAAATTTTCTTTGATTAAAGTGTTTTATTCAAATATGAGCATAGTATATCTTTAAACGGACATTGCGTCATTTGTCATTTGTTATGTTATAAACGTCAACTTTTTCTGAAGAAGACTTAACGTCGAAAGCTTAAGAAAAGCGTTTGTTTTTATTGAACTGATTATATATAGTTACTATATGTAAGCAATTGATCTGTTGGAATTAAGTTATTTAGTTCAACGTTTTTTATCGTTTTTCAGACACCATCTTGTTTTTTTTTTCTGATGTAATGATGTTTATGTTCCTTTGCTCCTTTTAATGAAAATGAACACGTTTTATGCCAGTCATCTCGTTCCGTTAAATCTGTTTTATTTGATACTTTATAATTAAATTACTTGAAACATTGAAACATTATCTATTTATCAAGTAGACATATGTGATTTATTGAGTATAATCGCGCAATGCAAACATTTAAGGAAATTGCACTTGAAACAAATTGCATAGGGATATACAATGACAATTTATTTACATTGATTAGATTATATAACCAAATGAAGAGCTACGATTGTGTTAATATGTGGTAAATAGCTTGTCATTATTGAAGCAATTTTGGAATAATCTTCTATAAATATACTGAAACGTATAAAACGATGATATGTATTATTTCAAAATTACAAATCGATTTTCAGCCAATTTTTTTTTGAATGAAAATAGGTATAATGTTGTTATGTTAGAAATAGAAGTAAATATAAGAATACTTATATCCTTTGATATAAGATGCATCAAAATGGAAGTGTTTCTTGGAGGAACGTGAATGGTAAACAATGTATTATAATTTATGATAGTACATAGATTTATTGATTTGTAATAAATACATTTTTGGACAATATAATAATACAACACGTAAGGCAAATTAAACTTTAGTTATAACATTATTGGCGATTTTAAAACACATAATTTGGAATATTAAAAAAGCATACTGTAGGGGTATGACATTGACCGCAAAAAAAATGCAATGTCGGAATCTTGTAAATATTGATAATAGAATAAATTAATGTTACATGTTACTTTGTAATTTTCCTTTAATTAGAATAATCGTCTTTTTTTCTTATAAATATATTTTACAACTAATTCTATTCCACAACATATTGTCTTCCGCGATCTTTTCATAAAAAAAATACAGAAAATCCAAAAGTGTGGGCAATTAAAAACGAAAGAAAGTTCATGGAGTTAATAAGTGCACAAAAATTACCTTGATATATCACGTACATTGAACTTTTTTTACTTATATTTCATATGATTCAGTGAAAAGCAATATGTCAGGAAATTGCCTGTAAACATTGATTTGTCTCACTTTATAGTTGCATATAAATCCTGGCAGGATGTCACTTTAACAAGCAAATAATTGCAATCAATTTTGCATGATGTCGTTTCAATAATGGGAAGCAATATTTATAGAATGCAACGCAACATGTCAACTGCAAACAATTTCACCATTAAGAATGGTTTCCTTTCTATTCAATTTCATACAATGATATTAAGAGAAATTTTAACAAGATACACAGTCGTGATACAAATAGTTTAAATACTTTGCTTTATTTTAATTTAGTTAGTTGTGTGTTATTTCAAAACATATTTGTTGCACAAAGACAAAACAAGAAAAGCCTTATACTATCTGTTCACTTGGTATTGAAATTGTGCCCGATAAAAATCCTGCAAAAATAATTTGACAACAATCGTTTTCTTGTTACAGATATTTCAGTCTCACACGCTACCATTACCTCATATATATATATTAAATGCAATAGGTTTAATCCGGCTATAAATTGAAAGACGTATTTTGTGCAATTATAAAAACAATCAAGTTTCTTTGTTTCTACTTTCATAATGGTAAGAGAAATCTCAAATGTATGAATTTACCGCTAGAGTAGGAAGCATTCCATTGTTGTTCATTACAGTTTGTTGAATATAAGTAATCAAAGTCATGCAATTGCAAAATACATCCCATGACACCGCTATGAGGCGCCTCGTGCTGCGAGATTATATTTTTTTACATGCAAATTATTAATTTGAATCAGAAACAAATTGAAATTCCAATCATATGAAACAAAAGTTGAACAAAGACATTTTGACTTGGAAAAAATAACGTAAGCAGAGACACACAAAAAAAGATATCATCAATATATTTTTAACTTAATTTTTTTTTGATTTTTTGATAATATCTTTGTGCATGCAAATATTAATTTGAATCAGAAACAAATTGAAATTTCAATCATCTTTGCTATATGCTTTTAAGTTTTACGTCAGTTACTTTACTTTGTCTTCTGAAAAGTTACATTTATTAATGTATTTTCAGGCTTTTAATTTTACTTTCATGCAATGTATATTAATAAATGGTTTAATATTAAAATTAAAGACATTTAGATTTGTTGGCTTAAATGATTTTCTTTCATTACAAATATTTAGTATTTATCTAAATTCATAAATATCCTTCTCAGGATTCCAAGTTCATTTATGTTTATTTTTCAAATACTGATTAGATGGTGCACTTGTCATGTTCTTCACGTTTATAATATCTTTGAATTACCATGTATAGCATTACAGAGACAACTTGAATGTTAAATATAGACTTATTGCAATATTGTTATTTGTTGCAGTAGTGAAATGCCCATCTTAATTTACCACTTTTGTTACAAAAATCAAATGTTAAGATTGTTCTTTCCGTTTTAATCACGTAAATGTCAATATCCAAGTATTTTGTAAATGTCTTCATGGAACCAATAATGATCTTCCTAAATTTAAACATTTTAATCTACCAAACATAGACATTCATCTTAGTGATTATTACATCTTTATAGCATATAGATGCTCTTAAAGCGGCGTATGTCAAGACACCAATAACCATAAATAATTAAATGTCAAAATAGATTGTCAATTTTTGCCAAATATTGTGTACATTACATAATTCGTAGTTTGTTTTTTTTTGTTTTGTTTTTCTTTTCATGTAATCATTTCTTGTAATATAACTGGGGAATAAGGACGTGTATTGTGTTAAGAGTGCTAATAGCCGCGAATTACAGACCTTGAAAAGTAACATATTTTACTACCAGGTTTTTGGACAACAAAATGGCTGGTGTCATTAGTCTTTACCTAGAAAAATTGTCGGTTACGAAATGAAAGTTGGTTAAATAAATTGTATAAAGCATTTGTCAGGCGTTAATAAGGGAAATACTTATAGATATAAAACATAGGATCAATTTTGGCAAAAACCATAAATACAATATATTTTGTACGATCAAAAACAACTGAAAACCATAAAATGGTAAAATAAAACGAATATAGAATGTTCCCCTACGTCAAATCAATTGCAATAGTATTTGAGCGTTGCATACTTTACCATAAAACGTGTTTTGTGTGGAGGTTTCGAACGCAAATGTGATATTCCCTTCTTTAACATGATTTGGGAATTACCAATCTTTTATTTGATGACTTTTTATCTAGATTTTAAACCAATTTTGTTATATCTCGGTGATATCACTAATCTGTTTAGTATAATGTCATGCTTTGTGCACCTGATCTCTGCAACACATAATTGAAGAAAGTTATACTGAAATAATTGGATGTATTTGTGATCTTGCATATCTGTAAAACAAATCGGAAAAAGCCTAGACTATGCCACTTTCACGTTCACTGCATCAAATAAAAGGAGCTTCAATATTAGATAAATGATAATACATAGTTGACAAATAGAGTCATTAAATTATTTGCTGTCTCGTTTTTTTCCAAGAAGTAAGAAGATAACTTCTTGAAAATTTACTGCAGTTAGAAAATCTTAAAAAGATATCAAGTTACGTAAACGATACTAATTAATTTATATTTTCACTAAAGATATCTTAAAGGTGCAAATTTGCCATACACACTCGTTTAACGAGACACGAGTGAAAACTTACAACATTGAAATAATCATGTTAGTTATTGCGTAGCTGACCCTTAATTGGTTGCCCTTAAATTTGATTAAGTGTTGGACTTATTTGCAAAACTATATTGTCTTGTCAAATGCCCCATTGAATTCACAATACGGCGTACTATTATTGTTAATAATTAAAATGTTAATGTAAACTTTTGAGAAATAAATGTATTAGACTGCTCTTTGCTTAATAACAGCAGATAAAAAAAATGAGAATCTCAGTCTGGGATTTAATATTATCATGATATTAAATAAGCGTTAATTCTAAATTTTACTTTTTGCATAAAAGAAAGGTTCTGTAACGAAAGAGATGTTTAGATCAGGTTTTTAGTTTTTATCTTAAATATGGAACATCAAATTTCTATAGTGTTTTTTTTTTTTACTTTTTAGTGTTTGGTCATCAAGTAATTTTTATTGCATAGTTAATCGCATCCGTTTTATGTAAACAGACACAAAATTCAAATTTAAAGTGCATTGTACGAGAAAATCGTGAGTAACTTCACAAAGGTACTGTAAACACTGTATGTAAGTCCTTCTAGTGTTAAATGTTAAGCTTGTGATGGTTCCTTTATTCATCCTTGTACATTATTCACCTTACTATTTGATTTGAAAAAAATAGATAAATACAGAATCCCTAAAGAAAGCCCAACACGGCAAAATTGAAAATGTTGCAGGCTCGGTTTGATTGAGCCTGTTCATGGACGGTACTGGAAAGTGCAAGTTACCGTCCACGCCCCCTAGCACCGGCTTAAGCAGAATTCAACATTTAAACATGAAAGAGTAAAATTTTGAATTAAGAAACATCCGCAGAATGAAAGCCGCTTACTAGATGTTTTTGAGATAATATAAATTAAACATGCATTTAAGTGCATAAAGCTATATCTAATGAAATTATAAAAAAACGCAGTAAGAACATCTATGTTACTAGTATTTCAGAACCCTATGGTAGTTTCTTATGGGACTTGTACCAAAGAATGTCTAAGTAATTAAATTTATGTAATTATTGTACGTAAAATGTTTCCGAACGAAATTTTCGGTTGTTATTGTGAGTAGGCTATGCATGCCCAAATTGCTTTCAATAAAGTAAATTGAATTTCTTCATTTTAGGTATTCTGTAATCAATTTTACCGCAAAGTTTTATACACTTTCAAATATAACAAATAGAAGTGATAATATTCTCTAACGAGAACATTGCTAACGAATAAATGAACTAAATATCAAATTATATGTATCAGTAAGATGCAATAAAACTGATTCGATTGTTTTGATGTGCTATGAATGCCACATTTCAAAACCATATACTTATAACAATGTACCCATTTACATATATCTAATATCGTATATATATATATATATATGTTTTGCTATTCAAGTAAATAACGTTAATCTAAAATAAATTGCTAATTCAATGTCTTGTTTTGAATTGCCATTTTTATCTTTAAATTGAAATGTCTGTATTGGACCTATAAACATCATTGTTTATTTGTCTGGATGCTGAATGATGACGTGGTGTTTACTTGTGTGTTGAAGAGAAAATGTCTGCAATAGACATTTAATGCTCTATTTTTGTGTTCATTTGTCTCGATATTACATATAATTTAGAATTCTTCTAGACTTTATCACCTGCTTTCTTTTATTATCAGTGCACGGGAAAAAAACAAATCCTTAGAATGATAATCATAGATAAAATGAATCTTGAAGTACGTCATGCCTCAGATGCGAATAAATTTTGAAAAGGATAAACATGAGCTTTGTAGTATTTAAATAAGATGTAATGTATTAATCAGTTACTTATCATATGAAGATCGAAGCAATAAACGTAAAATTATTTGACATGCTATAAAATAGAAAATATAAACAAGGTAGTATTTTGACTCCATGCAAAAAAACTTAATCAATTAAAAGACATAGAAATAACAGATTGAACAAGTAATTGGCCATTGATTTATCCCTCAGTTTTTTTTTCTTTTCTTTTTCTTTCTTTGCTATAACAAGATATCAAAAAAGTAAATGCTTTGAGAAATACAAATAAATTTACTTCTAGGGATAATTGGCCTTTAACGAATATAAATCGAATAATTGTTAAATCCTGGCATTGTATCAAATAGTTCTTTGAAAATTCGTGGACATTGTAACAAAAATTTTGGAAAAAAACAGATTATTTTTGAGCTTCAAATAACTTTAGGATCTAAAAAGGTATATACATGTATGGTTTATATTATTCAATCCTAACAGAATATCCTTTACGAAAAGTAGATACTCATTAGCCCCCCCCCCCCCCCTTCCTCTCCACTTTGGCATAAAATTGGAGAACTTTGCATTCAAGTGTCCACTTGATATTGATCTGACAAATTTTATTTTGATTTAGACAGAAACTGTCATTGAAATCATTTAACGTACGATTTTTTATGCGGAATATTAATCTGTTATCACTTTTCCGCACAGGTATTTTAATACTTGCTTTGTTGGTGTTTTGTTTCTGTGTCTATCTTATAAAAATGTTTACAAGTGGTCCGGTTTAAATTTGTACTTGAAAATCATCCTTGCTTAAGACACCCAGTGAACTATGTAGGATGATATTTCACTTACAATAATTGTAATTGACCTTTTGTCTTTTGTCAATAGTAGAGGTATTTTAAATATGAAATTCGTTTAATCAATCAGGTGTATAATTAGATTGTATATTTTTGTATATTCCCATAAGTATATCGCTTTAGGTTGATAAAATATTCTAATATTTTAACATGATCGTTAGATTATTCTATGTTTTATTGTAAGACAAAACGTGACCATAACTACATAATTAATTACGTTATGTACGTTTGTTTGCATGATGGCTAAACCTTTTGGAGGATTTTAGTACACACGTTATCTTTCACAATACCTATTCATCATACAAATGGGAACAAATGACTTAAATGGCACGAGTGCCAAGACTTGTAAAAGACTTTTATAACTGGCGTTGACGATTCTAGCTAAAACCAATGATGATATTTTATCAAGATGTTCTTTAAATCTTATTTTCATTAAACTTAAGTAAAAACGTGGTATTTCTTGAAAGATTGTGGATAATAAAAGTTCTAATTAATTTTGTACTGAATTAGATTATGTAAAAATGTTATTAATGAATACTTTCTATGATTATAAAACAGACTGCAAAACATCTTACCAAATAGCAATTTAAGAGCGTGACTTGTGTTATGCCAGAACTTGTAATGTGTCGTTTGAACACTGGTTCAAAAAACTTTTTAAAAAAAAGCATCCTGTAAATAAATGTATAACATTGTTTCTAAACCTGTCACAAAATAAAATATGTTATAAGCTTAGATATAATCAATTGAAAATATAAGGATTACAAAATATATTTCACGCACATTGTTTATCTATTTTTGTGTTCATGTTTTTACGTAACAGATATACACTGGCACTTAGCATTTTATGTTTCCGCCACTCTTATGCCAAGGTCAAACATACTTTTACAGTTACATCTTGGCAAACAGCAAATTAAAATTGTTATCAATTTTGAATCATTATAGATATGTGAAAAAGTCGGCAATTCGTGTGATCAGTAAAGAAAATAGCAAAAAAACTTAAGTGTATAAATTAATGTAATTTTATATTTAATTAATAGTGCATGAAACAGAAATCTTTTAAAAGTTGATGCATTTGCATGTTGTGTGAAAATAATAAGCGAAAATTTCTTAAAAGGGTTAAAGTAGAATTCCGGGAATGACTTTTGTGATATGACAACTTTAAGATCTATAAAAAAAAACATAATATAAAATTATCTCGCAAATGCTCTGATATAGTAAGACATCAGATCTAATTCTTGTCAATAGTCCAATCCTTCAGTAGTGTAGGGTCTTTAATTAAAGTTTTTTAACTAGGAATGTAACCACCAATAAAATACACTTTAAACTACCAACTTGAAACCGGCTAGACGATAGAATTATGACATTGTCGGCATAATTCAATTACATGTTCACCATTAGCAAACTTACGATACAAGATAGACAAGTAAAGTCAATAAAGCTTACAATGTTTTACATTTTCGCTCTTCTGTGATAATTGGCTTCTATATAAGGCGATATATCAGCTGTCTTTAATATTGGTAAATAAAGTCTAACTTAACTGATTTTGTCTGACGTCATAAAATGCTCTTATCACAATTAAAAAGGAACCCTCTATTTTTCAATGGAAAATCAAAAATTGCAATATAAGGATCAAACAAGATCAACGTGGAACAAAACATCGTAACAGAAAACACAAAATACAATTTTAACAAAAAAACAACAAACTAGCGACACGCTTAACAGACAAAAATGCAAATATTTCTTTACGATTTACCAACTGTATATGTATTAAGTACCAAATACTTGTAATTCTTAATCTATTCAAGAGTATCATTACCGATTGACCTATAGAAACCTGTGCCATATGCAAATTACATTTTATTCATTTCTCTCTTTTTTGTTTCTCATTTCTTCCTCATGTACCAAATTATTATTATCTATTACAAATATGTTGCCTCATATATTCTGAACAATTCTTTTCATTATCCTTATTGTATATAAAAAGTCTTTATATTTCTGTTTAATATCACTTTGATAATAGTATTATTACCTTCCTATGCATTTGGAGATTTTATTTTAAATCAGTTGCAAGTACACAATACTTTGTTGTAGTGAATGTAGAGTTGCTCATCTTCCTACAAAAATAGAAGTCCTTAAAAACGTACAAAACGGCGAAATTGAAATTGTTGCAGGCTCGGTTTGATTGAGGCTGGTCTTGGACAATCCTGGTAAACGCAAGCTACCGGCCACACCGGTTATCACCGCCTCTTGTAGTTTCAACATTTAAATATGACAATGGTTATGTGTTTGATAATATGTACTTTGTGTGTACACTTTTAAATGAAATATTGTTTAACCTTAAAGTACTTTTATAACAAATACATTCTTGTTACTATTATTTTAATTTCGTATGCTATAATGAAATATATAATTTGCTACTTAAATTTAGTACGTTTATTAGTTTGCTTTTCTTTTTTCTGTAACAGAAAGGAAATCAAAATATATTGATCACATATATATAACATTTAGGAGAGAAAACATCTTATTATTCGTTCTGGATTACATATTTGTTTTAGAAAAAAGAAAATAATGAGGTTATCACACTCGTGTCAGAAGAAATTACATTAAAAATAACACCGCTTTGAGACGTTTCTATCTGACATATGATGTCTACTTTGCATGTAAAAAGAAATTTGAATCAAAAACAAATTGGAATATAACGATACATAGCATGGTTCTTTGAAATTCCAATCAGGTGAAAAAAATTATTCGTTGTCCCTGAATTATTCTGACATGGAAAAAGTGTAATAATAAAAACATCATAGCATAAAGATATAAATTATTTTATCTTTAACCTAAATAATGTTATATGAAGAGAAGAACGCTAAAGACTCATCATTCTTCAGGAATATACAACAAGCTAGAAGCATTAGTTAAAGATACTTTGACCTCGTAATAATACCAATTAACAGAAAAGTCGTTGATAAAATGTATTGGTCATTTTGAAATGTGTAATTCTTAATATCTTTCTTTATTCTTAGTTTTCTTTTGTTTGTATTTACGTCACTCCAACACTGTATATGGCGACTTTCTAGCTTTAATGATGAGAAAGACCCCACCATGCATTAGTTCAGCCACGAACGGGTACCTGAAAAGAACCTCCGACTTTCACGTGGACGCCCATTTTTGAAAAATCAAAGCATTTATTTTCATATTAAAAATTCACTCAGAATAAGACATGATATATCTAAACCAAGTGAAACTCCACTAGGAGTTTAAGAAATCCATTTTTTCTTCATAAATGTCATCAAAGCACTTGTTGGTGTCTCTTATCCAACTTATTTCTACCACTTTGTATCACCGCCCTTCTATGATCTCACATATGTAAAAAGACCCCTTGTACTTAAATACAATGTAGTGAATTACTTCTTTTGGCATTTCGGTATCATTAAATCTACAATTTTTAAAATGATATTCATAAACGACTAAATATGATATAGATAGTGTATTTTCTTTACCATATGCTTATTATATTAAACGGATTTACCCATACAATTTACTTTTTATCCATTTGTATGTTTCTATTTCTGTTGTGGTTATCTTACTGTCTCATGTGTAGGTTTTTGTTTTTCTGTGGTCTTCTTTTTCTAAAATTTTCATATCATCTAACTTAAATGATATGTTTTTACATAATTCTCGGAAAATTTTCTGAAACGTCAATCATAATTTTGTTAATAACGAAGCAAAACAATAATATGATATGATAATGGTTTTGTCTGTAGTATAATTACGATACGGAGATAGCAAATGTGAAATGAGAAAAAATCCTTTTGATATATGATATTCTATTATTTTCATTTACGATTTTTATTCTTATTCATATTGGACAAACATAACAATATGTAACAATCTTCGACCTGTATAATATGAACTGGAAAAATAACACTTGTTTTGTATTCATCATAGTATATTAGTTATATGTTACTATGTCACCTAACCATTATTTGCGTGTGATCAAATAATTCGGCTATTTTATACACATACAAATGTACGTATTGTTATCATGAACGCAAACATACTTTTAGAGAACACTTGCATGTTTTAAGAAGGGAAAATACCAAATCTTGTATGAGCCTGTTCACAAACGGCGCATGTTCCCAAAGGAAAAAATGCACGCGCCCTGAACGAAAAAGCAACAGTCTCTCTTAGCCAGTCAATTTAGGATGTCGCACTTATGTTGCTGTCATGTTACATTTGTGACCGGTAGTTTATTAGAGCATTCTGTAATGACATTAAATTTCCGTTTTGTTGCGACATTAATTGATTTTCCTTTCAATCAGTTAGATATATATACTCTATGCATTTGCGTCATTTTACGTCGATGGTTTTCGTAGTCAAATCTATAGTTGTACAGCAATGCTCCTTCACATTGTTTTTTTTTTCACGTTTCACAACTTGTCCTTGCATTTGCAGAGATGATCATTGAACATTTAATGTAATACGTTTTTGCCATACCATGAATAAACCAGCATTTTCCAATACATTAATATTATAGTGGCAAAAAGTAAACATTAAGGTGTGCAATAAAAAGAATATGTAACACATTATATTTTCCTTTTTTTGTACTTTTCCTTTGATCAATAGTCACAAGACTTTCTTTTTTATTTTACATTAGCGATTCTATGTTTCATTAATTTACCCTCTTGTAATCGTAGCAACTTTTGTAATTACACTCGATTGGAAATAATTTTATTCATTCCGACTTATAAAATATGAACATATCGGGTTAATGTACCTTTACCGGTATAAACTCCTTTTGTGTGCTTATTTATACTGACCCTTCCCAGGCAGAGTGTCTGTGTGTCCCTTTATATCCTTTTATTTCCCATATTAAATTGTAAATCATTAGGTATGATTCGCCCTTTTATAATTTCCTTTGCTTTGCGATTGCTAGGTGCAATAACGATTAACCGTTTAGGCTGGGTATTGGCAGGGGCTACGTTTAGTAAATGTCGCGCTTGCTTGTTGATTATAAATTTCATATTTTTTTGCAAATTGTTTTCAATGTAATTTGCTGCGACTTATCAATATTCTTATTAGATGTATCAAAACGAATTATTTGATCGTCCATCTGAAATTTCCCTGAAGTATTTTCAGAACAATGCTATTTGCATTTAGATAAATGTCAGCCTCATGCCAAAGTATGCTCAATACAATGGTACTGCCATGTTATATCACTTTTATTTTGCAAAAGCGCTATTAATGACAATTTAATTTGTTATAAGACATATCTTTTCATGTTTTTTTGTTGTTTTTTTTTTTTGTTGTTGTTTTTTTCTTTTAGTTTCAGATGTAATTTTGAAAGAATTTTACATATAATAATAAAATACCTAGCAAACATATCGACACAATATTGTTATTTTTCTTTTTTGGTTTTCTGACGTCTCAGAAATATCTATGACTAAGCTTTTTGTAACCAACTCTTAAATTAGTGTATATCCATTATTTCGGAAGGTCAAAATAAATAATGTTGTTGCTGTTAACGATTTGCAATGTCGCTATGTAGTTTTGTGAAGAATTCATATATAAATGTTGTTGTTGTTTTTCTTTTAATTTTAAACTACAACATGTGTGATTTTATTTGTTTTATGGAAGAAATAAAAACATTTTCCTTATTTTTCTGTATACGCTTTCTGTGATATCAAACTTTAAGAAATTTCTTTACAGATGATCTAATATATATAATTCTTATATTATTAAAATATCACGATCCCCTGTTGTCATTCATCAATTATGGTAAAAGTCATGTGGTTCGTCATAAAGAAATGAAATTCTTATTATAAATCACGAGAAACAACATAGAGAACGTCATTCAACAAATTATTTATTTAAAAATAATACAAACCCTTAGTACACGATGTAGCAGAACTACTTGTTGGGGTTTAATGCAGTTTAAGATGATCCGATCCATAAAGATTTCACCCTTACTGGCCTCATTTATAAAATGGTGTGCATTGAAATATATTGACAAATATGACGATTTGGCTTATATACTCTATTTTTTACCTTATTGTATGTCTTCGTGCAATTTTACCTTATCGGGACTGATACAATATTTGTTTCCTATTTAACAAATAGAATGATTACAATTATTAACTACACAAAAATTAAAACTCCAACGTTTCGAGGGGATAAACCTCTCTTTATCAAGGAGTTTCTGTTTATATTGAAGTTGTTAATTATTATTTAAATGTTTCAAGAATGATTTTAGAATGATTGCAGTGACAAAAAGTTGAAAGTCTCGGGCGTACAGTTATTAAAACGTTATGCTTGTTTACAATTATTAAATTCAATAACAAAATTGCGTGGACCTATTATGTATCGACAGACAAAAACGTGAATATCATAAAAGTGAACTTTCTTCTACAAATTGTTTTCATCACTGTTGACAAGTTATAAAAACAGGAATGCATCAAACGCTAGGTTTGAATGTTTTTGATTGTCTTTGCTAATAGATTTACATTTCAATGCTGAAGTTGCGCTTCACATAATAGCTTCTAAAGCGAGTGTAAAAAATATTGTTTCATTTAAACTGTCTTGGTGATGTGCTATTAAACCAAAATAACTATTCACATCCACGAATCAATTAACGAGATGAAAACGAGAAAACAAAACATTAAAAATTACACTGCTTTGAGAAGTTTCTATCAGACATAATAGTGTGATGTCTATTGTACATAAAATAAAAAAGATAAATAAAGGAACAAATTGGAAAATATGGATGCAAAGTACAGCTCCTTAAATTTTAATCAGGTGAAAAACAAATAAAGGAGGTTATTCGATGTCCCTGAATTATTTTAAAAATTGAAAAAGTATTAACATAAACATCACAGCATAAGGATATAAATAATTAATTCTTTAAATAATGTTATAAAAAGGAAAAAAACTAGATAGCTCATTAATGTTCAGGAATCTACAAACATCTTAAAGCCTTTGTAGAAGATATTTTGTCCTTTGCAATAATACTACTTAACTAAAATGCCGTTGACAGAATGATTTGGTCACTTTAAAATGTCATAAAGTAACATGTGTATGCAGCCGGTGTTAAAGTATTAACTTATTTATATATTACACTTTAACTTGAACAAGATTCGAACATTTTAGTTACATTTAAGAAATAATATCGGTCTTAGTATGTTTATCGGCTATTTAACACCGGTTTGGAGTTTTGATGCGTATGAACTTTTTCGCATCAAAACAGCAACACCGGTGTTAAATAGCCAATAAACATCGCTAGGACCGATTTTATTTTGATTCTAACACGATACAGCAAAAAAATCACTAATTTTATTTTTTCAAGCGAAAATAACTTCCGGTGCCGATTTTCGTATAACGCTGTTCGATTTTCGCACCTTTCTGTTGCTATATGATATAGAAATTATTAAACAAAAGAAAAATAAGAAAAAACGTTATTTTTTCAAGTTTTCAACAATAAAAACTTACGTCTTAGAACGGATTGTATTGTGTTTACATCAGTGACCAATGTATGAAATGACGTCAGCGTTTATTTATGAGTTGTTTACTTAGGATGACGTCATTACGCTGCTTACGGATTGGCACCGTTTTGTCAAAATATTTATTAACTGATATAGATCAAATATGTGGCGTTAGTGTATGTGAGATATTGTTTCGGCACTGTAAGAAAAGAAAACATTATAAGAACTGAAAATATAAATAAAAATGCTTTATTGGCAGTTTAACACCGTTTTATTTCTTTGTCTATAGTGGTAAAACACGTGGAGTGTAAGTATAACCCTTAACTCACGAAAGCGAATATATACTACTTTTTTATTCCTTTGATCCTTTGCTACTATAAATGGTATCTACTTTGGACCTAAGGTAATTGTTCTTTGTATTCATTATATCGAGTTGCCTCATATCCTTTTATTACATGCTTTGCAGTGGAAAGTGAAATTATATTTGATTATTTGCACTGTAGCCGGGTAATATTAGACTGCAGATGAAAATAATATTTCATAACTAAATAGAATTATCAACAGGAATAACTTCCGTCGTATGTAAATTTAGCTTTTTTAGGAGAAGAAAGTAAATAACTGCCTTCATTGTGTTAAGAATAAAATAAAATTCGAAAAATTTCACAAAACAAAATTTCAACATTGGTACGATGACGTCGTGATGTGATGATGCTTGAAGAATAACGCTTGACGTTACGCGGCAAAACAAGTAAAATGACAAAGTTCGAAATATATTTGTACTCGTGAACATCAGCTATTATATTTTCACTCGTAGCTACGTCACTCATGAAAAATAGCATCTGGTGTCCAGTTAGTGAAATACATTTTGATCTTACATGCAAAACAAGCAAAACTCTTTTATGTTATACATTATATCTGGCTTGTTTTTGAGATTTGTCCCTGCTTTATTTTTGTAGTTATAATCCTTGAAAAATGTTCAACACGACATTATTGTTGTGAGTGCATGTTTTTGGTACCTTTAGTTCTTTAAATTTTGGGTTTGTTTTTGTTTTTGGTCAGGTGGTTCTAGTATTCTTCACTTGATTACTATTTAATCACCCTTAGATATGTTGCTTTCATTTTTATTTTGTCTTTTGACAACTTATCTGTAATATGCAGGTTTCAAAACCTCTGATCGATCCTTTGTCATGAAACAGGGCCTGCAACATTTTACCTTTTGTCATGTTGGACTTTCTGTTTTTCTCTATTCGTTTATTTGACTTTTCACCATCGAGTTTTCTTTTTTTCGAGAAATGTGTGTGTCGCGATGGCCCTGACGGGACCGAACCTAGGCCTAGGAGGTCACTTTCCAAGGCCAAGTACTCTTACATGGATTATGAAAAATAACGACCCTTTATGAGCTTAAAAAGTTTATAAAAAATACATCATCGATGCTGGTGCTTTTACTATCAGGCACTGAGAAAAGTCAAGCAAGCTGTTCTTTTGACCACTCTTTGTCTTGTTTTTTATTGTCATATTTGCCTAATCACATGTACGGCTTATGTTCATTCACCTGCATTTTTACATATACTTGCATATATCTATAATTATATATCTGTTGTAATTATTTTATTGTTTCTTGTATATATTTTTATTTTGCCGTCGTCTTCGTTTCTTAATACTTCACATTATCTAACTGAAATGATAAATTTTACATACTTCTCTGAAACGTCAATCATAATTTGATTGATAACGAAGAAAAACAATAATATGATATGATGATGACTTTGTCTGTTGTATAACTATGATAAGGAGACAGAAAATGTGAAATACAGGAATTTCTATTGACATTAGATATACTTTTATCCTCATTTACCTAAATTATTCTTATATTCGGTAAATTGGATACACTATTCCCTTATCAATTATCGATTTAATGATGCATTTATCTTCCTGAATTTTATGTAATGCGAAAATTGTCCAAATGAAGAACTTATTAAGATTATTTCTATTTTATAATTTTTAACTTATTTAGTAACATGAACTTTTATTTGAGCCATTAATTAAATTAATAAGAAATAACCTATGTGGAAATTTTAACACGCCAATCAAATTGCAAAGTACAACAAACGATTTAAGTACATCTGTGTAACGAGTAACCAATTAAAATCGTGAATGTCGTTATAATGTTGCGTTTATTCATATTTTGATTGGTATGTTATAACTATGTTTGAGCCGTGTTTTCTTTGCTTGAGTGAACATTATGTTCGGTACCGAGATATTAACTATAAGAGTCCTGGCGAAGGCATTGTTTAATACTATGTCACTAGAACGTAACTGCATATAGAATGTATTTGTTGTTAACATGTTTTGTTGTAATTTCAATCATTTGTTCTCTTATGATCTTGTCCGTTTATTACATAAAATATCTATCCACGATATAAGAATATAGTCGTTGACAAAATCATCCTGATGCAAAAATTACCCAAGTAAAAATAGATTATCTCTCATTGCTCTCTCTTAAAGGCCAATTATGGCTCAGAAACGCTTTAATTTTTATTTGTAAAAAGCCTTTTGATTTTGTTATACTTTTATAATATCCAAAACGTTACTAATTGACCAGTTACTTAAAACCATCCTTTTCGTCTATTGCTTTTTTGGCAATTGGTACAGTTATAGTGAATCAATAATTTGTATGGAAGTCAAAATACAACTTTGTTTACTTTTTGCACCCTTTTTGACAAATTATTTCACATTTATCGCTGATTTCTTCAGGTAACAAACATCTAACATTCTTTTAAACCGTTATTTAAATATTTAGAATTCATGTATGCCCTTACCAAAGAAAATTATTTGTTTCTGAGGAAAAATGTGCCTTTAAGAAACTGCTTTCATGTTTTCAGCTGTGCACTCAACGGAAAAAAAACGTGTATAAATATTAATGGTTTATAGTGTTTTACAGTGGGCTGCACAATAAAAGATGGCAGAAAGTTATGTAATTTCGTTCTTCAGGTTAACCCTAACTCTATGCCGGTCATTCTAAAATGTCGCACTAATGTTGCTGTCATTGTGACCGGTAGTTTCTAAGAGCATTCTGTAATTACAGTCAATTTCCGTTTTGACGTGAAATTCTCCACTTGTCCTTTCAGTCAATAAGATATACTATATCTCCTCGATGATGTTTGTGTCATATAAGGTCGATAGTTTGCGTGATCAAATATACTGATATTAATGTATAGCAATTCCTTTTCAAATTGTTTTGCTTTATGTTTCACAACATATTATTATAAATATTCTTGCATCATCAGATGTATGATGTGATGATCATTGGACCATCAATACGATACGGTTGTTTGATACTATGAAACAATCAGAAATTGTCAAAACTTGTGAGAAGTAAAGGTTTTCAAAAAACAAAGGTTTATTTATGGCATCATTGTTTTTATTCAGATTGTATTTCCTGTTCTTCTAGCAGTATTTGTTTGCGTATTTTTACTTTGAACAATAAATTACAGATCACTTCAGCCTCAAACAACTGGGGCGTGAGCGATGTTGCAGGTTTCATTATCCCTCATGTGCTCAATCAAACCGAGTCTGCAATTTTCATGTTATTTTGCTGCTTTTAATGCTTCAGGAATAATTTTCCCAGATATCTATACATTACACTAGCAAGTGTTAAATGCTATGTGGCATCTGTAAAAAGTTGCTTTTTACTTTACTTCAGTGTAATTTTGCTGTTTTTAATGCTTCTGAGGGATCACTTTTTCCTAGATTTTAATAAGTAATAATACCATTTATTTGAGAAGGTGAAAATGTACAAACATAATAAACGTACAACATATTTCTAATATGGCTTTCTATTATCTTTTATGGTATCTATTATGGTATCTTATTCATTATCTCTCATGTACAGACTCAATCAAACCGAGTCTGCAATTCTTATGTAATTTTGTTGTGATTGATGCTTCCGAGAGATCACTTCGTTCCCAGAATTTTGTACTTCACAACAGCAGGTGTCAAGTGCCGTGTGTCAGCTGTAAAAAGTTGCCCCGCACTTCACTTCAGTGTTGTTATATTTTCTGGTCCTTCGGGATTATTGATGCCAGCACTATTAAGTGTTGAGAATTGAGTCCCGCTAAGCGGATGCTAGGGGGCGTGAGGGATGTTGAACTTATTCATTATCTCTCATGTACAGACTCAATCAAACCGAGTCTGCAATTCTTGTGTAATTTTGTTGTGATTAATGCTTCCGAGGGATCACTTTGTTTCCAGAATTTTCTATACATGTATTAACATTAAACAGAAAGAAAAATAAGTAATTAAAAAAATCATTTATTTATTAGAAACGTTGGAAATACGAGCATTCGTTGAAGAATTAAGAAAGCTGTCATACGATTTGCGTAAGGCTCAAGGATTATTATTTGACTTCGGTGCCAGTGTTCAACAGTCTTGTTCATTAAGTCCGGTTGAGGAGTCTTTTGATAGTTGCATAGCTACAAACGCTTTTGAATATGATTTTAGTTTTCATTTTCTAATGTAATTTGTGGCCGGTGCTTTCACATATTCAATACGTGAAACTCATTAAACAAAGAGAAGAGAGAAGCCGAAAATTGTATAATCATATTCATAATGTTATAAGATTTTGGAAATTTTTCACTACTTATAAATATGTTCCTGTACGTTTAATTTAAAAATACATTGATTTTGCATTTTACCATATTTTAGGATTAAGTAAATGAGCTGTTGTCACCCTGCGACAAAACGAAAATACAAAATATAAATACTTTTAAATGCATTTTAGATATTCTGATAGATTTTTGTTGTTGTTGATTTTGTTGAGAGTAAAGTAAAATGAACCTTTAAACTCCACAACAGCGTTCTTTGCAACTGACCTTTCCCAGGCGGTGTCTCTTTGTGTCCCGTAATGTTCTATGATTTTCATTGTTAAATTGTTAATCATTAGATATGATTCGTCCTTGTACCATCCATTTTGCTTTGTACCCTGCAGGGTGCTTTACCGATAACCCTTTATGGCTGGGTATTGTTGGGGGCTTCGTTTCAAAATGTCGTTCTTACGTTATACTGATCTTTCTTTTTATATTTTACAAATATACCGAAAGTTTCAATGTACTGGTTGGGGACCACCAAAACCGGACAACCACCAAACCCGACGGCCCCAAAAATGCTTATTTTAGTATTTTCTTTGTTCAGTGGTTGTCAGTCACTTGTTTATCAGCAATAAGTGCATGTTTCTTTTAAAATTATGAAAATAAATTTATTTCATCCTCCATAAATGGTAATATTTTAATGTCTATTTCAAGAATGTTGACGTTGAAATTTGGGGGCCAAGAAAGCAATGCCTGACCTCATATACCAGCTATAATCATTTGCAGAGTGAATAATAGAATATCCAAAACTTCAGCATTTGTTGCTAACATATTGTATATCATGTTACAAATCAAATATCAAAACACCCAAGCTTTCATCTGAATTAAATCTTATCATGTACATATCTGTCCGGACACATGGTACTGTAGTGTAGACAATTTAGGTAATTTTGATACCCTCCTTGATGGGCCTTAGATATAAGTGTCAACATAGTCAGAAATAAACAATCTAGTTTTTTAGTTAGGAGAAGAACCTAGCTGTACTGTGTCATATTTTAAAATCTCCAGCTTTAAAATTATGAAATCTGTATGGAAAAATGTTCAAAAAGTGTCCGGTTGATGGTCCCCGACCAGTATGTTCGCTACGTCGTATCATTATTCTTATAAGACTTATCAAGACAGTCAAATTATTCACGGATTTATTTGATCGACCATCTGAAATTTCCCTGGAAAAGCAAATAAGTAATTTTCAAAACAATGCAATTTACATTTAGATAAATGTCAACTAAATGCCAAAGTATGCTCAATTTAACTTTATTACCATATGATGGTAAGGTTATGATATTTATTTGAGAAAAGCGTTATAAGTGGTAATTTAATTTTGTTTAAGAAATAGTATATCCCAAACTGTGATTTAATCGCTCAATAACATCACTGTTTGGAGTTCGCATGCGAGGAATTATATCACGAGGGCGTAGCCCGAGTGATATAATGATGCGCATCCGAACGACAAACAGTGATGTTATCCAGCGATAAAATCACCGATTTGGATATATTATTTCGATTCTAACACGACATAAACAAATAAATGCAGCCGTACCTGGTATTAAGCAAAATTGCGCCTGATTTGTTTCCGTACTTATTGTCAGCGCGTCGGATTTTATAGTGGTTACGTCACATGTATAATGATTACGTCACATGTCTAAATATAGAACGTCAAACAGTGACTCTATTGCATAATAACACACACTTTCGGTTCTTCTATGTTCAATAGGGAAAAATGCGGGTCGTGTTAGAATGTACTTTAAAACGTATCCCTGCATGTTTTATTTTTTGTTTTTGTACCAGATAACTTTGTTTTTTCTCAACATAATAGTATAATTATAAAAAAAACACTTTAAATGTATCGACAAAACCAGGTCGTAGATTATCACATGTCTAGATTCTTAATAGACCTTTGTTTGGGGGAAATAAACCAGCATTTTAGGATGCTGTAGTCAAATTCAATGCAATTGTGTAATTTTAGAAAGAGTTGATAATAAATATCTTTAACGGTTCCTTTTATAATTATTTTATGGCAAAGATACACCTATGTATACGCTTTCTGTGAAACATGGTTTATGTGATTCTGGTTTCAATCTTTAAGAAAAACGTCTTTATAGGTAATCAAGTTTTAAAAGGAATCAAATTTTCTTGTCGTTCATCACTAACGGTCACACTTCATGTGGTTTCATTATTAATGGTTGTCATTCATTAAAATATGTTGAAATGAAAGTTAACTTATTATTGTTTTGTTATAAAGGGCATTTTTATAAAGGGGATCGTAAAGAAAAAAAGCTGAAACTAGTACACTTATATTTTTGATTTTACTGTTTTAAATTTGATATAAACGAGATATAAAAATTGTTTCTTAATAGAAAAAAGAAGCCTAACAGCAAAGAAGAATATAATTGAAGGTTCGGCTTTATTATCCCTGTCCATTGACGGTAAAGTGTAATGCAAACTGTTAACGCCTTTTGCATAATTCAACATTTTAACATGTACTCAGTTTGGCATGTTATGCTGAATGTTTTGTGAATAATATTTTTTTTAAAAAACGTCAATTTGAAAACAAATAGTTTTTTATACTTATACACCAAACGACATACAACATATATAAAATAAAATATCTATCTGAAAACAATACAAACACCTAGGGAGATGCAGGCGCATTATCTTTTAATCGTAGTTGCAAAACTCGTATTTTGCGTTTTATGCGAATAAAACGTTTTCCAAAACTTATTACATTTCGCTCTTATTGTTTTTATCAACTGATGCGTATTGATACACATTGACAAATGACAATCTATTGCCCATGCGATAACCTAATTTTCTTACCTAATTTAATTTCTTCGTCCAAAGCTGATTGGACGACATTTCATGACTGATATAGAAAAAATCTATGTAAAGAAAAAAATGATAGCAGTGAAAGAAGTTCCGAATGCTCGGGCGATTAATTTAATGGGTTTTTTTTACAATTAATCAAATTTAATTACGAAATTGCGTGGACCTGTTTTGTATAGACGAAAACTACAGAATAATGTAAAAAAGAAATTTCTGCTACAAATTGTTTACAACAGTTGACAGATTGTAAAAAAAGCAGGAATGCATGAGACGCTCTGTAGGATAGTGTTGGAATGTCTTTTAATGTCAATACTGAGTGATGTTTTACACATAATAGCTTCTTGAAGCAAGTATTACAATATTTCCCTTCATTTAAAATGAATGTCTGTATGGTGTCATTTTAAAACAAAATAACTGAGCACATTCTTATAACGAGAGCCGTGGGGGATGAAAACAATATTTAGATGTTCCCTTGTAATCACTTGTCCTCATTATAAAAATGTACTGATATCTCTAAGAAACAATTATACTGATCTTGTATGACTTGTTTTGAACTAACTACATGTACTGTTAATTGGTAAAAAAATGCCATATATTTGTTTTTGCTTAGAAAAATCTTTCAAATAACACTTTGCTTGTTAACAGAGTGCTTACTTGTGATTTGCTATTTTAAAACGTCTGAAGCGGACCATAATCTCCCTCATAATGTTGATTCATTTGTAAATTATGTTATAAATGTAGAGCCTTTTTTTGACTGCCATCTTTATGTTTCAATGAAGCTGTCTGGAAAGGATATTTAATTTGCAATGTTTGTGGCCATTTGTCACGATATCACAGACAATTATACATATATATTCAAAACATGCTGGTTGTGTCGTGATAAATATTTCTTTCATGTAATAAAACAAAAGTAATTCATACTTTAAGAATGATAACCACTTGTGATTTGAGCATTGTATCTCTTGCGTACAGAAATATGTAAACAAATCCAAAGATTTAACAGTTAATGTGCATCCTCAAATCAACCGATGACATGAATGTTATTACAATCTAAGACACCTTTTAAGAACATGGTCAGGCGGTTGAGTGCAATTTTATCGCCGTTTCTTGAAAGATTTTCAACATAGAATGGATATTAAATTTACTATACATGAATATTGTACGCACTCAGAATACAATGCTCCGGAAGAAAATAGTCTGCTGATATTTAAGTAAGTTTTGCGAAAATTGCAAGCATGGGTTCCACATTTGCAATAAAATTTACTGATAAATTCTCAATCTACGTATTCCTTGATCATGTTAATCACAAAACAAACAATCCATACACAGCAAATTCATAGCTTTCTAAACTTTAAGCTCCAACAATATTAAAGTACAGATTTTGAACTTCTTGATAACATTAATTTTGTTACCTACAGATTGAAAAGGATATAACTTGTCAACAAAGCCACAGTTTTGTCTGTAGATACACAAAAGTGCACAATTTTATTCAGTTATATTTTTGTATATTACCTTAAAGACCTATCTGAGTTGCTATATAATATTGTAATGTGAGCTCATATACAATTCCTGCTTCTTTATTATTTGAACATTAAAAAGTTTTTAAAATACCGATCTGTCCTTTGTGACAGGTAATAACCGTAACTTTTATGTAAGCTGAAACAGAGTAATACTCTGGTACGGCTATAAGAACAATGGTGATAACCAATTGGAAGTCACTTAAGAACGCATCAGATAAATCGTTTGTTTTTATAAATAAGAAAGACATGGATCGCTATAGAACTCCCAAAAAGACAAAACTGAACATATTACAGCGTCTGTTTTTTAAGCCTGTTCATAAACGTTTGTGTGATGAATTACAATTAAATTTGTTAGAATACTATTTTTATCCAATAAATATCACGCCATTGAAATATAAGAAAAAAGAAAACAAATTAAAATTGTGACAAATTACTCCAGGATATACAATCCCAAATACATATTAAGTAAATCAATTTTTCTAGTGATAAAATATTTACAATATTGTTACCGGTGGGTGTGCATAAAATCCTCAAGAAATATAATTCAGTAAAGAAAAAAATGATTATTCGGAACACCTCGGTGATTGGTCATGATATTTGGAAATGATTCGGGATGAAAGTAGTTATGTGGTTTTAGATGTAAAGAAAAACAGAGGGTGCACATGTAGTAAAACAAATGTTTGTACTTGACCTCCAAAAGAAGATTTAAGATACTATGAAAAAGGTTATGTCTGACAATTATAATCAACTAATGTATAGTTATAACCAAAACAGAATTAATGTCAACAGGTATACATTTTGTATTTTCTGTTTCTACAACCAATGTACATAAATAACGGAAGCATATAAAAAAGTAACAAAACTCAAGTAATTGTTATTTTCACATGTTGTTGATCTTTCTGTCATAAGAAATCGTACATGTACCAAGACATATTCACGTTGAACTATAATATATAGTATATTGCATATACTTTTAAGTTTGTTTAGTTGTTTATTTGGGGTTTTGTTTTGCCGAATTTAACAAGTTTTTATCACATTTCGGCGGTCAGTCCACCGTACTGGCTCTTCTGTAAACGTTATATCATGTTTCTTTTTCCTATTTCATTGTTATATCAGTGTTGTTTGTGTCGAACAGAGGCTGTAGTCCTTTACATATTAAAACTCTAAAATCATTAACCCTTAACCTGCAGGAACCCAAAGTGCCTTTGCCACCAGTATAGAGCCAGGCCAGCCTGCACATCCGTGCAATCTGATCAGGCTATATACAGTTGGCAGCTGAATTTTTGTATTTTGATATGAAAACCCTTTTAGCTTTAAATGGACTGCTCCAAATTCAAAGCTGGACATATCTTTTAAAGAAAAATAGCATGTTAAGAGTTAAGAATAACATTTTTGTATATATGGTAAAAGTTCTATCAATTCATTATCTTTCGTTTTGGAAGATTCTAGTTTTCCTTCATTACTTTTATATAATCATCCTACGGAAATATTGCAGGCCTGCCTTTTAATTTTATCATGTGATAATCATAACTTTTGAATCCTTCCCAAATTTATGTTTCGTTTAGTTCCGCCTCACAATGCATGCATTATTTTGACTTGTGGACCATACGCCGCTTTTTATAGAATAGTACAAAAGTTTTGCCTTGAGGGTGCTGTGATCATCGCCGCATGAACACTTCTGCTGATCCATTGAAATTCTAAATGATAAATCATTGTATGTGCATTCTTCAGTCGGGGTTCTTGTAAAGGTGTAGACGATCCTGTGTCGTGCATGATTTTGGCTTAATTTTCAAATTTGACTTTTGGGGTAGGGGGAGGTTGCTTTTAACTTTCATTTCTTTTTGTTTTATTTTGATCAACGCGAAATGCTCGAAACATTAACTATTTATTAAGCTAAGAAGTGTGCTCTTATTAGGTATAATCATGTGATAAAACAATTCAGGATTGCACGTGTAACAAATTGTATCAGGATATACAATCAAGCATAAATAACATAAATTAAATGTCTCTGTTATTAAACACGCAAAGACGTTAATCATAATTGGAATACAAACTTTGTTTTCATATTTTAGAATAAAACATGAGCATTTTAAACAAATATTGACCAACATTTCGAGCATACTGAAGACAGTACAGTAAACATTAAGCTGTTATTTTACGTACGAAGTTCTGTCTCATGTAAAAGTCACATAAATAAAATAATGCTTGTCACTATCGACTGGGATATCTATTACCACGATGTTATTATTATTAAAGAAGGAAATCACGATTTTTCTTGCAGTTACAAAAACTATTTTAAGTGCATTCTGTCTGATATTGATTTCTTGACTTTAGGTTATAAAGGTAGGTCTATGTAAAGTGTTGCTGTAAAGTTTGTTTGTTCAAAAGTTGTGTAACTTTTGAAACGTTTTTGAGAATTAATATGCATTCTCAATGGCATTTTATGCTGTTGGTGCACTTTCATACCTGAAATAATGTACGGAGGGACATCTGAGGTCTTCATCCACTAGAAAAGCTTAGAAAAAGTCGCCAAATGCAATTTACTAAGCTGGTCAAACGTTAAACCCAACCAAACAAAATAGTTTAGATGTGTGTTTTTATTGAGTATAATCATATGTTTTGGTTTTTATTTTTGTGTATACATTTTACTTTCAAAATGATAAAATGTGTAAACCGGTTGAATTAATTGCTAGGGTAAATTGACTTGTCATATAAAATAAATTTATAGCAGCTGGTCACATATAATTCTGAATAGGTTATACACGTTCCTTATATATAGAGAATAACATGCTACTGTCTTTTGATATCAATTTTATCAGGCGAGGCTTATATGGACTAGAAAGGGCGAGGCTTGCCTCCGCCCCTGAACCTTAGAATTTGTAAATGGCGGCCATTTCTTCTTACGACTCGGATAAAAGATACAACAGAATGTAGGCCTAACAAGATAAAATTCTTACCTTTAATTTAAACATCGATCAAAAAAATCCCTTAGGATCACATAAACTTTACTGCACTTTTTGTCTTGAATTGTCAAATTCAAAAGTTCACGATAATTTCAATCAAACAAAAGTCAAATCGGCAATCAAACACAAGCTACTGTACACAAACATGCGTCTTATTTTTTAAACGAAACAATTTGTTCACTTATTGAATAATAATCCGGCAAAATAAAGTAAACATTTACAAGTTCTGAAAGAAAATCGTCAAGTTTACCTGTATAGTATGACGTGAACATTGATGATATCATTTGCAATATAAATTATGACGTCACTCATTTAGTTGGTGTTAAAACTATTCGCTGTCTAATTTATTCGTAATTGAAATCGAAATAAAAATAAATAAATATCGCATCTTGATTCAAGACTTGTAAGGGTATGAGATTACATTTTAGAATTCACATGCTGATGAAAATGAGAATATAAGCAATTGAAAAAAGTCCGTTAAAAATGGGTGGGGCTTTTTTTTGATATCAGGTTACTGACCTGATATCAAAAATAATTATCAGGCAATTGTTATCGGGCAGTTACCATAGCAGTTGCATGATAAATAATATTAATATTATAATATGTTTCCTTCCAATTTTGCTATTGTAAATCATTTATATATCTTGAAGCTAAAGAAAAAGATATATATATAAATGTCAAAAAGCCATTTAAATGTCTGAAACCATGGAAACAGAATAGCATTGCTTTAAAAAAACTCGCGTTTTGCACATATATGTCAAATGTAAATGAATCCACGTGTAGACAAATTGTGTTACGATGGGTATTCAAATATGAATGCAACTAGGTCAATTGTCAGAAGTGCTTAATAAACAGTACAGAAAAAATTATCTCAATCCTTCACAATTCTCATCACCGTTTTAGTCATAATCCAATTTTTAAATGCGTTCTCATAATCTTTTCGAGGTATACTGTTCAAACACTGCTAAAAAGCCGAACCGAACTTTCTTTCGCGATTGATCTTTTCTTCCAGCAAGGTGTTATTTGAGCCTCGGAAATAAGAAAAAAACACAAGGGGCAAGATCTGGCGAAAAAAGGAGGGTGCGGAAGCTCGACAATCTTTTCCTGTTTCAGATATTCTTGGACAGTGCCCGCTTTGGGTAACGAAGCATTGTCATGCAACAATCTGACATCACGGAGACTAGTTGCGGTCGGCGGTTTTTTAAATATTTCTTAAATCTATGAAGGACCTTGCCTTATTAAAACTTGGCATTTACAGATTTACCCTTTGGTGTGGCAATTTGAATAACAGGACATTGACTGGTAGAGAATACAACATACATGACCTTTTTGACGCTCATGGTGCGTTTTGCTATGCAAGGTCTTTGATTTCCTTTTCTTGCTCATATTTGGTAATGTATCTTTTGCTTGGGTTCATAAAAGTGAACCCATGTCTCATCGCCAGTGAAGATATTTGCAAAAGATCGATTGTTGTATTAAGGGAACTGTTTTAACAATTGTTTGGAGATTATTATCCAAGCAAGTTTTTGCTCTTTTGTAAAGAGATAGGGTATCCATCTGGCATTTATCCTTCTTATTTTTAAATCATGTCTGAGAAATGTATGAGCGGCTCCTACAGAGATACCAACGCATTTAACTATATACCTAGTTGTAAATCTTGCATCAGTAGCAATCAAATCCTTTAATTTTACAACTATTTTTGGCGAAGTTGCAGTTTTCGAACAGCGTGCATGAGGTGCATCTTTTACCGAATGCACACCACTTTTAAATTCCTACACCACCGTGTGACATTGTTCCCATCAACACGAAATATTTCATTTACTATGTCTTTTGCCTGTATACCAAGAATACAGCTGTTATTGACATAGTACCGTATTTGGTCAGTGAAAGGATACCTTTTCCCAAACCATTTTAACTAACACGAGAAGATTAGCGTTAATCGAGCTATTGTTGAAGCTAGACTGCACTGATTTACACATGTATATATCAACTAAGAGCTGACACAACCATAATGATCATTTTAAATCAAGTATAACTCTTTTAACATTTGTGTGCTCAAGAAATATTTAATATGAAAATCGAAATTATACATTTCTATTGTTTTCATCAATATTTGAAATTCATGTACTAAATGTGCTCATTGTAAACCAATTTACTTAAAATAATGAATAAAATGAAAATAGTGACAGAAACACGGGACGTCTCGGCGTCTTATATTTTACAGCGTTGTTTGTTTTCCATTTGTCAATTTAATTGCAAACTTTCATGGATGTAAAATTCCTAGAAATGGAAAACTTCTTGTCCAAATGCGTTTGTAAAAGCATCAAACATTCGGTTGCAATGCATTTTGCATTTTCATATCCGTTTGCATATCGTTAAGCTTATTATGACTCGTGAATGTTGATTTACTACTTTTTTCTTCACTTGAAATGTTTTGATTCGATGCTGTTAAAATAAAATATTTTCATATTCAAATATAATGTATTCATTTCAAATATTAATATCAGTATAACTTTCCCAATGGTAAAAGAAAAGAAGCGAAACATAACTAACGAGGACCATGCTTTTAGCAAATTAAAAGCATAGCACTTGAGAGCCTTCAATAAACATTATTACTGATATTGTTTGAATTATTTCGTCTTGCACAATTGTAACGTGTCACTCATTTGATACAGAAACCAAAAGTAAACTTTGGTTCTCAAAACCAATTTATTACAAACAAACAAAAGTACAGCTGCGAATGAAATGAAAACTGATTTTACAGAAAATAATCTAGAATTTCATTAATTTGAGCATTTTTATGACTAATTATTTTGAAAAAAAAATTGACTTAAGCAATAATCATATATAAAATTAATGATGATTTACGTAATGTATGACTGCCTGTATGATATATAAAAATCGCTTGACCTCTGAAATAAATTTGCTAAATAGCTGATAATTGACGCAGTTGTTTTGGTCGTACGTAATGTCGCTTAATTATAAAAGTGTTCTGTTAATTTCTATAAAAGGTATTACCTAAGTGAATGTGCATAATATTATGTTACATGTAAGTATTGATAATTCCATGCTGTCGATATTTACAAATGTTTCCTTTTTTCCAAAATTGCCTATAAAAATAAAATTAAAATGTGTTGTAATAATGAATCATAAGAGTAATATCACTGTATAATAATTGCATTGTTAACTATTACAATGAATTAGCTATATCCCGTAAAAGTACGATAAACACAATGAGTCATTTACATTATCACAAAATACTTTCTGAATTTAAAATAAACTTTTTAATAATTCATTAATCTAGCACTGGTTTAAGCTTCATTTAGTTATAATCCAATGAAAACGATGTATTTCTTAACAATTGTGTGTTAATTTTCGTAGAAAAACAAAAGACGATACTTTATTAAATTCCGTTTTTCATAGCGCTTAAAAGGACCGAGGTCGTAAAAATAGTCATTTATAGTAACATTAACGAAGCTATATAAAACTTGACACTATGTAAGTGAGTGTTCATCAGTAGCTATTATACAGATATTAGAAACATTCCCCGGTCGAAGGTTCTAATCTGTAGAACAACACGGATGAACACTATAGGGCAATATCCCTGCTGATGCGACCATAAAATTCTCAAGAGTAAAATTAACTTAGCTGCTTTAATAAAATAGAAATGATGAGTAAATATGGCTTTGTTTTGACTTATTCTGTATTAACATTGAACATCATTGGCGTCTCACATCCCTGCTTCTTTGAAGACGTTTTGTCTCTTTCTTCAGATTACACGATTTTATACAGTCAGTAATTCCCGTTGCATGTTAAAGAATCATAAAGAAAATAATCTCCATTACCCCAGTCAGACAAATGTATCAGAATTCATCATAACTGTGACAATGACATAAAATTGTGGTTTGTTTCTTCCTAATCAATATATACGTAATTACTCTAAAATGTTGTAAGACAATCTGTATTGAGTGAACCGTCCATGTACTTCATGTAACAGCACTTGAGAAAATGGTGAATAATTGGCCTTTCTCGTGCTAACAAATGAAAACTATAACAGTATTGTTTTTATTTTTCATGTCATAAATTAGACTAAGAACTAAGATTTTCTAACATAATGAACAATTGGTAAAAATGATCCGGTAGCCTCTTAAGAATAAATTGATTATGTCGTCCGTATGTATATTGATTCCGCCAAACCCTGTGTTATTTGATCCATTCACTTACTCTTTTTTCTACTACCCCGCCCCCTTCCATTTAAATTGCACCCATTTTACCCCTTCTTTATTCCACTCTTCAATGCCTATTGTCCGACCTATGTTCGATGGCCTGGTGTGAGAGCCTTTAAGGCTTGTGTGGCTATAACATTATCGTGGCTGCGTTCCTTGGACGAGGCTTTTTGTCTGTTGATCTTCATTTCTATATCGTGAACATGTATCTGGTAGATGAAAATGTAGGTTTAAATTCAGCGAATGCAATTTGCGCATGTGTAGCACACTGTGCTGAATTGCCATTCATTTCACAATAATGATTGGGGAAACATTTTATTGGAAAATGTATAAAACAATAGATTGTTAATGTAATTGATATTTTTTCACGATTGTTCTGCTCTTGCTCTTGTTTTTTTTTTTTTTTTTTTTTTTTTTTTTTTTTAATAAAAATGATTTCGGTATAATACAATTGTTGATTGATAAACGTGGACTTCTGTAGCACTGAAAGTGAAATTATTTGTGAAAATAGTAGCAAAATGTAAACAAAGTGATGTTTCGACTTCCATACAAATTTTTGAAAGTTGAAAATAACCATTTTTGACGAGTGTTTTTGTAGTACAATATATATACAGATGTCTTCCGACGAACTCCGTGACAGTTATCACAAGAGCTCCTTAACAAGTTATCATAAGATCTCCATCCTTCGTGTAACAGTTCCTCCCCCGTGGTAATGGAACAGAAGCAAAGTTTGGTTAAGGTAATTGACCAATGACTTATTGTTTGGAAACTTTAATAGAAGACCAAAACTAAAAAGCTTTAATCAAATAAAAAATAATCCATTTCTAAGGCATAATGAGTCTTAAACTAGACACTAGACTTTAATGTTTAGGTAACTTCAGCATGATCGGCGTGATTAACCACTACATAATAATGTTGCTAAACGTTTCACGTTCACTTTACTGTTTATATCAGTCTTAAGTTGACGTGTCACGTTATTTTTTTCAGCTTGTAGTAATTCTTATTACTCATGTGTGAATCATGTATGGTGCACTGTGCAAAAAAAAAATGATTTGATTTGATTTTGTGATTTGCACTTCAAGTGGCACGTCTTTGCTTAGTTTATACATAATTTTATTTAGTAAGATTCTGTCTTCCAGAAATATTTCATAAGAATATCCACATGATATATTTCTATTGTTTGAATAAGTATGGAAAATCTGCCCATTCAAAAAAGGAAAAGTGCATGGTCTTCTTTTTCCGATGAAACTGCATTGTTTGATGTGGTCTAGCAAACGCTTGAAACATTAACTATTTATTGAGTTGACATTTACATGTTTTTATTGTGTACTTAAAACAATTACGGAAGTTCAATTCGTAATTAATTGCATCAGAATATACAATCACTAAGATACAGTATCACTAGAGTAAAACCAATTAAATGGAAATTGTTTTAATGTTTAATGTCACATCATTACAATGTTTACGTTATATAACAAAACTTAAACAAAGGTTATTGAAAATGTTTTACATTAAGATCAGTTTCTAAAAGCAAGACTTTTTAAACTTGATATGTGAACATGTAGATATAGGAAGACTATACATTTACATTATACATGTTTGTGTGTATATCAAAATATACATGGCTGGCAGTGTGATTAGGGCTAATGTCAACTAAAAAGCTGTTGCCAGAAGGTGCATCCGATGGGTTATTAAGTACCACCACTCAAGCCGGTGCTAGGGGACAATAGGGATGTTACACTTTTCCATTATAACTCATGTACAGACTCAGTCAAACAAAGTCTGCAATTTTCATGTACACTGTTGTGATTAATGTTTCCGAGAGATCACACTTTTTCCAGATTTATATATGCCAGTCCTATGTTAGATCATCCCGACAGCCATGTGTTATTTAGTTTATTTTACCAAGAAAACAAGGATTTATATTTATATTGTCAATTAAAGTCCGTGCTACAAATAAAACACAGATCCTGTCGCATAGAATAATACTAAAAATATATCACAATCAGTTCAGGGGAGTTAACAAGTACAATATAGAATACGGAGGCATGTAGGAGTAATATATCTCAGGTGATACGAGGGTAATATTCAAAAAGAACACATTATAAGCCTATAAGTTTTACATTGTAGGATGTATTGAGGTAAATTTATTTTCTTCAAACAACAGCTCCTCCTAAACCAAAGGGAACACTCACAGAAATGTTCCTTTGGCAGCTCTCTGCAAAAGGTTTCCAAATGACACTATTCATTTACAGGCGTTGAAATATGCTTTAAAGTGTTTACCACAATACAAAATATACTTGAGGCCCTCTGCAAAAGTTTTATAAATCATGCCCTTTGGGTCAAAATTGTTATGACCCTGGGGTGTCTTATTTTTTAGACATAAACTTATCATGGAAAGCATATTTATTTTTCTAGTCTGAAGATCAATGGCCTAGATCTTAAACATTTGGCATGTAGCATATCTACTTTACTTAAATTATATCCATCATACCTCACATTGGGGTCATGTTTGATCTTATCAATTTTCATCTACTTGAAAACGGCTTTGAAAACTATGCTGATGATACCCCGCGCTCCCACTTTTATTTTCTATTTCTATGAATATTTTAAACAACTAAAATGAAAGGAGAGAAACAAACAACTGCAGTTGTTTAAAATGTACATTTTATTAAGGTCAGACTGACTAAGTTGTTGAACTAAATTTCGTAATTTTCGCTTGGTTTAATCAAATAAATGCAATGTTTAATTGTTAAAATAAAACAAGAACGATTGAAGGCACATTAAGTTGTAAGATGTGCTATTATTTTTCTATTAATTTCTCAAAAAGCTTTCTTACTTACTTACTTGCTTGCCTGCCTGCCTGCCTGCCTGCCTGCCTGCCCTACCGTACCCTACCCTACCTACCCACTTTATGCATTTGGTATAGTAATTGTGATTTAGTATTTTTGCATTAAGGTTAAAATACATTTCTCAATATTTTGCTCCCTTTATTGCTACACCTCGCATGTTCTAAAGCCATTATTACATCATTATAAAGCACAATTAATTCCTCTCTACTGTACAGAATGAAAAAAAAAACTTATATTCATTTCTGTTGAAAAAGAGATTAAAAAATCTAATTTAAACTTTAATATGAGACGAAGACAAACGACTTTCGGCAAAAGTATTAAATGAAATGGTGAGCATGTGAATGTTAAATCAAAATGGGCTCTTGCATTATTTTACTAATGCTCGTGTGTATTTAGGACTTTTATGCCTATAGAATAGTGTAAAGGTTATAGTAGTGTGCGACCTAAAACCTATTTTCACAACTTTGTTTTATTACTACACGCCGTTTTGTATCCACTGACAACATAAAATCAATACGAATTTTACTGTTGATAATTTAGGAGTTTTTCGTCCATTTTCACAGGTATTTTACCCATGTTTATGAGATAAGTTTAAAAAGCATATACTGAATTATTATCTTAATGCTTTATTGGTCAATTTTAGAGGTATTAATGGTGTAAAGATTGACTGTCAAAATACAATATCATTTTTTAAGTTTTCTACTGTTCTTTTTACAAATTAGATCTAAATGTTTATATTTAAAACTAATTAAAAATTTGAAAAAAAACACTTAGAAACAGTATTAACTTTGTGCAATAGATGGATAAAGAAATACTCTTATAACCCTAATGGATAACCCTAATTAATGCACAGATCCGGATCACTCCGGCCCACCTCTCTCTAACGGTATCTGGACGTTTCACCCATAACCCATCATAATTAGAGTCACAGTACCTGTGCTCGACCAGCCCAGTGCTCGACCAATACTTCTATTTGTGTACGATTTATGCATTAAAGTGAAAAAACCCAGGGAGTTTGTGTGTGCTATTTGTACCTGACCTGTAACCTCTACACCATGTACAAGTACTCCAAGCTTGATAGAAGATTGGCCATTTTGCAGGCAATATTTAACAGTACAAAAATACAATTCTATAATACAAGTAGCAGTAAAAACTATTTAAAACACTAAAATAATGATAATTTAGGGCAAATTTGGACAATACTTTGTTAAATTGCCTTTACTCTTATGATTCCAATTGATTTCCATAGGAAAGGTGCTCAAAAATTATCAAAACCCTGCTTTCCATAAAAGGCAGGGGCTATGAACATGTAAACAAATATGGCAGCTGTACTGAAACAAATCGGGAACACACCACTAAAAGGGTAGACCATTTGTATATTACACCAATTATCACACTTAACTATGTTTGCAGAGTGATTTTAGTAAAAAAATATGAGAATAAGTAATCTCAAACACCCCAGTATATGTAAATTCCAAAACTCTAATAATTTAATAAACTCTTATTATTTGTCAATGTATAGCATTTCCTTTGCTCTCATATTTACATCTATAGACACTAAAGCATAAATGTTTCAAAATATTTTTGAAATAGAATTGTTGAACATAAAAAGTCATATCTGTTTTTAAAAAATAAAAAATCTGATAGAGATAAAACCACCTGGTCGAGCACTGGTTTGGTTGCCTGAAAAATATAGTGGTTTTATACCCTATATACAACTTCGTGGTAAATTGTATCCTGATCTGTGTATTTAAAAAGCTTTAGCTAATTGTGAGTAAGAAAGGGCCAGCTTTGTAACAAAAATAAGTTTCCCAGCAAACTTTTTGTTCTGAAAGAGTTTTTATGTGATTTTGTGCAAAACTGGTTGAGCACTGGTACGGTGACTCTATACAAAAGGAAACTAGATTTAAATATAGTGTAGTCTGAACGCTGGTACTATTCTCCATTACCATGTATATATATATAGACAGTATATAAATTAACCCAACACATTAACATGCAATGGAGTTTTTTATGTATGCAGGTTATTTTACTCTTCAAAGATATAGTTTTATATATAATAATATATATGGTAATATATGTCAACATTCTGTTAACTAAACACTAACACATGTTGTCATCGTATTGCAAACTTACCTGTACACAGGTGGTATTGTTGAAAAACCTTTTTAGAGGCCTCATGTGAAAGTAATTTAGAATGAAAACTTTGTTACCACTGCCAAACTGACACTTGTCTGCGTGATTATTTATCAATTTTTAGCTCGACTTTTCTATGAAAAGGGGAGCTATCCTACTCGCCCCGGCGTCGGCGTCGGCGTCACACCTTGGTTAAGTTTTTCGTACCACCCCACTTTATTTCAGAAGTATTACAAGTATGGCTTTGAAACTTACCATACTTGTTCACCATCATAACCTCCATCTACAGACAAGAGTACATAACTCTGTCAAGGTTTTTGACAGAATTATGGCCCTTTTTTGACTTAGAAAGTGTATTGAGCTTGGTTAAGTTTTTTGTACCACCTCACTTTATTTCAAAACCATTGGAGGTATTGCTTTGAAACTGACCATACTTGTTTACCATCACGACCTTCATCAACAGACAAGAGGACATAACTCTGTCAAGGTTTTTGACAGAATTATGCCCCTTTTTGACTTAGAAAATACATTGAATATGGTAAAATCCACTTATTGCCTTAACCCTTTGAGATATTGCTTTGAAACTTTTAATGCTATTTCACATCATTACCCCCATCTGTACGCAAGAGAAGGTAACTCTGTCAAGGATTTGTTTTAAAAATTAAGGCCTTTTATCGACTTAGAATCTTGGTTAAGTTTTTAGTACCAGTCCACTTTTTGACTGAACTGTTTGAGATATTAATTTGAAAGTTGGAATACTTGTTTACAATCATGATTCCCAAACATGTCCAGGAGAAGGTAATTCTGTCAAAGATTTTATTTGAATTATGGCCCTTAACTGTCAATGTTTTGTATTATAGGCAAGCACTAAAAAACTTAAAAAATCTAAAAAAATTCATTCCTATCCACTTGTTCACTTTACCATAAATTATGTCATAATAAAATAATTCTTCACTAAATATCTTAATGCTCATGGCCATTGTTCACTTTAAAAATACAGAGATTCTTGTATTGCCTTTTACTGCAAAAACTTTTTTTATTGGCAAGCAATAAAAAAGTCGAGCGCGCTGTCTTACGGACAGCTCTTGTTAAAAGATATATGCAAGTAAAAACCAATGCAAGTGTTTAAACAAAGAATATTGGTACTGCTTCTGTACGGGAACTGTTTGAATGCCAGAAGTGTTATCGGACTGTGCATCTCCATCCCGCAAGAATTTTGCTTGATCAACACCAGGTTTATAAAAGAAATTTATTATTCTTTTATGAAATGATTTGACTGCACTACATTTTCAACTTTATTCATCAACACATTCAACCAATGATATTTTTTTTAATGAAAATACAGCAACAAGAGTTGTCGCTCTCAACTTTTTTAACGAAAATATAGATTTTATTAGGTCACAATTACCTCCTTAATGTTTATGGTGTTCATGTCAACAAATAGGCTGACTAGACATTTTATGCTTTTTGGGAAAAATTATCAATTCAGATGCTGGATTTTCATGCTCATGTTCCAAGATGTGCTCAGTCTTTGAATAAATAGCGTAAATCCTGCAATCGCTCGTCCTAGAATAGACACTGTCAAAATCTTGTATCTGAGATATTTTTGCCATAATCAATGTCTTGCTTCTACAGGAATTTTATACCACTAACCTGCTTATGTATAACTTGAAAAAGTTAACTCAATAACATTGAATTTCTACAGAAAACATATTTATTTAGGCATTTATAATATCTACTACATGCATGCTAAACCAATACAAGAATAAACAATTGTCATATGCTTCAAAATTAGATAATGTTGACTTAAAATTTGTATTACAGTAAAACAGCAAGATGCCAGCCAAGAAGAAGAAGTCTGGGAAGATGTCCAAGATGACAGAGGAGGAGAGATTGGCATATGAGGAACAAAAACGTCTTGCTGAAGAAGAAATGAGAAAAAAGAAAGAAGACATGCTTACACAGTTCTTAAAGGTACATGATTAAGTTTTAGTTAGTTTGATATCTCAGGTGATAAAATCGCTGCAGTTGGTAGATTAAGTACACTAAGCATTACCCAGAATAAGAAGTGTTGTTCTTTATAAATCCTGTTTCACCTATACATTTGTTGCAGCTTACTTTTTATTCAACTTCATTAAAAACACAATTAACTAAAATAAAGAAACCATTTGATTAACTTAATATCTTAGACAAACTAATGAGAAATCAGCAATCAATTAGAGAAATTTTCTAAAATTCATACTAAAATATAGTAATTATAATGGTCAATTAATATACTTTAAGGATAAACTAACTAAAGAAGAGCGTGCCACAAGATTCAACTTAAACAAACTCAACCATCAATGGCGTAACATCATGAGAGAAGCGAAGTCGAAAGAGCTGAAAAAAGACATTGAGATTCTTAGTCAGACATTTGAGCGTGTTGTAGACAGAAAGGATGCGGTAATTAAATCCCTCGCCAAAGATCTTATGGAGGCAGAGGAGCAATATGCTATGGCCTTGAGAAGTCATCTACAAAATATTGATAACCTTATAGGTAATTGTTTTATATCATTTATACATTAGTATAATGTGATCTTATTAGATGTTATTTGTTTGCTATGGATATTTTAATGGATATAATGCAAGGTTTTTACTGAAGTAAGGAATATGGTATTTAATTTTGGAAAAAAAATGGTACTGCTTAGATAGTGGTAGTGGTGGCCTGCCAAGTGATTAACTCATGGGACTGGTAATAATTGCTTACTGTGTGGGTTCAAACCCTGTCGGGGACGATCCATTGTTTCCTTGAGCAAAACTGTACACTCATTTGCGTAGTACTGGTTGGTTCCAGAAACAGATTTGAGCTTGTATCTGTTAGCTTATAGCTTGCTAAAAATAAATTCTTTATAAACTGTTTAAAGAAAGGGAATATCAAATGTAAAGGTGTAAAATTGTTCTTTGTTAAAAACTACGCTCCTTAAGACAATAATTTGAAAAAAAAAAATGTTAAAAAACATATCTCTGGGAAAAAAAACAATTGTACACTTCAAATTACAAGCTTAATAACAGGAAGGGATAATTGTTTAAATTCATTTAAATGAATTCAAACAATTATCCCTAATATTCTTACGAAACTGATGTTACATATATTACAATTTTATAATCTTTTTGCAGATTTACAAAAGTCCAGATTAGATAAGTTAAAGAGCGAGTATGAAGATGAACTTGAGATAATAAAGGAAGAGTTTGATACAGAGAGGGCAATCATGGTTGACCAACATAACACAGAGATGAATGATATAGCTGACATACTGTTTGCTATGGAACAAAACTTCCAGGAGAGAGAAGCTGAGGCTAAAGGAGAATTCCAGAGCATGAGAGATGAAATCAAGAATAAGGTAAATGTGATTAAGTGCATTAATGTATTGGATTATAGACCTTAATGAGCTTCTATGTGAAATTCCATACTGGTATTTTTCCCAAAGTGGAAAACACCTTCTCAGGACTGGTGACAAAAATGTAATGTAAAATGATTACTGTTGAAAATTGGCAAGAGCAGGTTATTACAATAACTTTACTCCAAATTAAAATAACAATGGTTTGTAAACCTTAATTGCTATTGAAATATGTTAGCCATGATTGGCCTATTATGAAATGAGACAGAAATTGTATATTACAAAAACTTTACTGAAAATGAGACTGAACATTTTTAGGCTAAAGTATAAAATGGTACAAGGTGTCAAGTGTTAAATCCATCATTATTTTAGTTCTAATGTTTTAATAAATGTTGGTATTCCCTGACATTTCTAGAATCTAGAGGAGAAGCATGCACTTCGTGTACAGTTAGAACAAAAAGTTGACAACTTGTGGATGCAATTCAGAGATGCCTTACAGAACTATAATATGACCACAGAGGAGAGAAAAACTGCATTTGAAGCTCTAAAAGTGAAGGATGAAAGAAGTGCAAAAGAAATAGAATCACAGATGAGAAAATTGCAGAGAATATCAGTAAGTATAGGGCTTAATTTGTTCAGTCTACCCGCTTAACTCAGTACTGGGAGAGCATCTGATTTGTATCCAGTGATGGCTGGTTCATTCTTGCATATCAGACTGGTGTTTCCATTAGTTTTACCAATGCTGGAAGTTTCATCTGTGATGAGGGGTGCCTGATGAGTCATGTGCTATACAATGGCATGCTTAGGATGTCGTAATTTTGCTGTTATGAATTAAGTTGTAATTTCATACGCTGTTGTAAGAAAATAGTTACCGGTGTAATGACTAAAATTTCCATGAAAAAATTGTTTTACTGAGGTAAAGAATTTAAGATTTGATGAAATATGCAAGAAAAAATATCTAACATTTCTGTTTGTAATTTAAAATTGCTACAAATCGAATGATCAATTAATGTCTACTTGAGCATTAACACATTAATGTTATCATGCTAATAAATCATGAGATGTCTGAAACATTATTTTGCTCTATTTCTAAATCAGGATCAGATAGCAGCATTGAAATCTAAGATGGCTACAAATGCAAAAGAATGTGAGGAGAGAAACAAGATGTTGAAAGAGGTAAAGAAATTTTATTGCAATTACAAAAAAAGTTATATATCTAACCATCACATTGGTAAACTTGTATAATATAAATGTCCTGCTTTGAATTTTGAACTGACTATTTTTAGTGTGACTACTATGGCGTCACTCTTTAATTAAGTTTTTGGGTGCCAGTTGGTATCCCTAAATTAATAGAAGGGAATAGACTGAAACTTCACACACTTATTTGAGAGCAAAATAGTGAGTCTTTGTCCAAGGCCCATAACTGTAACAGTTTAACAGAGTTATGGCCCTTTATGAACTGAGAATATTCTACATTATCCAGGCTCTTGTTTTACTATCAAACAGTGCGAATAGCCGGGCATGCTGTTGTTACAGCTTTTGTTAACGTAAGATGTTTTGATACAGCAATGCTGGTTTTAAGCAGCAAGCTTGATATTGTCTGGCCAAACTGCAAGATTATGCTAGCTGGCCTGTCTCTATATTGATGGCATAAATTATCACGTAGTGAATGGTGAACTATTGGTCTGACTCTAGTAACATTGCTAGAGCATGTTCATTTGCAGACATAGTCATTGAAAAGGTGTCTCTTTGCAGTTAGATAAAGCAAATCTTTATTCCTGCAAATATTCAAAGAATTCTTTGAAACTTAGAACATCATTTATAATGTGACATGGCCATACTTCTAATTATAGATATTTATCTGTTACAAAGATATAGTTCTTTTTATTTTCTGTTGCAGGAACGTGAAAAGATGTTGAAACATTTCCAGGAACTTAAAGCACAGATGAACAAAGTACGAGAAGCTGAAAGAGACAAACTTACTAAAGTAACACTGGAAAGTAACTCTGCTATCAAAGAAGTTAAGAGACAAAATGATAAAGTAAGTGCAAACAAATGACCTGCCAATAAAGGGCTAATGTACAACAAATCTAAAACAGTATTATATGATCATTTAAGATCACAGATGTACTTTGTTTGGCATAATTTACACCAGGTTCTTATGGTATTTATATGGTTCTTTTAACAGTGATGTAATAAAGAGTATTAAAGATACATGTATTTGAATATAAAAAATTATTTTCAATTAAAGTCATTAATTTATATTTTGGATTGTTTCCCTTTGACCATTTAATGAAGGAAATTTAGATATTTTTACACATCAGTTACACAGATTTTTTTTCTTAACAAATGACTGAAATTGAAAAGAATTACCTAAACTATAGAATGTTAGTTATTCATTTTGTAATACCTAAATGAAGGAAACATGTACATTGTGCTCTGTACATCAGAATTAGGCTTTGGTAAGAAATGTTAAAATCCCTGAACAAATTGTAATTACATTTTCAGATTCAAGTGAATATCTTCTGGTACATAGTATTTTTGTTTATGTCCTCTGACATATCAATAGAATCTTAATAGAGTCTTAGCAGAGTTTATCTGCTATTTAAGATAATTTTGGAGTTTTAATGCATAGGCATTGACCACAGAGGCCATAGGCCTAAGTGTTAATTTATTGGCATCAAAATGATGTATCTTTGCAGTGTAACCAAACTGTATACCGTTGACTGCTATATACTGCTTGCTATATACCATGGCCTTTTTTTTTAAACAATCACATCAAAAGCTGATGATACCAAATTCAAAGCTGGACAAATTCATTATACAAATCAGGAATTGTAAGGGTAAAATATTGTACATATATATTTCAGGTTGAGCAGATATTGAAGGTGGCAGAAATGTGTCGTAAGCTGGAGACAGAAGAAGAGAAAGTTCTGCCATTCTACGCCTCGTCTCTTACTAAAGATGAGCAGGAAGATGTTGATGTAGCTGTCATGGAAGTCCCATCTGAACCACTAGCAAATGTAATATATATTTTATATACATTATGGTTTTGTGTACAGGTTTTATACTCATAATTAACAAGTTTCATTTAAAAAAAAACAACAGTTTCTGTTCTGAATTTAGGAACAGTTAAACTAACATGTGTCTTTCTTATTGAAGATAAAGTGAACAAGCACAATAGGGCTTTCAACTTTTGTAAAACATGTTTGTTTGTACTGGAATTAATGACAAACATTTTGATAACAAATACTCTTAATATCACTTTAAATATATTTACTTGTTGGCCAAATGGCCTTCTTAAAATTAGTATTCCATTGAATGTGGAATAACTAAATTTTGCCCTCTTTGATATAAATTATATGGTTGAAAAGATATGTTTCTTGTTAAAGTACAGTTATATAATATAGTAAAAAAACAAACTTTTAAGCCTTTTTCTTAAGAGAAAAGCTGTCGCAAACTCATATTTTATGACTAATTTAATAAAGAATTTTAAATTATCAGCATGTATATGGTTGTATTACTGTTTAGTGTTCTTTTCCATTCCAAGTTCTGCATGGTTATTTCTACTTTTGTTCAAATATTTTTTATAAGTGACATCTTTTTTCATTTAGGCAATGCATGAATACACGAGCCTAGAAAACTTCTGGAAACGTCACAACAAAGTTCTTCTAGATAAGTTAGCACTAGACAAAGAGAAGCAAACATTGATGGGAGAGAACCAGCAGTTACGTACCTTGTTGAAACAATATTTGGATGGTATTTCTGTCAATGATGAAATCATCAGCCAAGTGAACCCATTGTTTATCGTCAACAACAAAACAAATGTCAAGTAAGTAAAAAAATTTAATCATTATTGATTATTCCATGGAATGCCTTAAAACTAGCTAAGTACCTGTTAATGTTTAAAGTTATGCAAAGATATTACACATATATATATATATAATTGTGAGTATATTCCTTGGGGAGTGATGCAATTACTTGAGATGATGATGAAGGTGCATTGTGGTCTTCCTCCAGCAGTTAAGCAGTAAAGTCACCTTATGACCTTTACAATGGCACTGTGACAAAAGCTCCAGATATATTAAAAAGCCTTATCAATGTAAGGCTTAGGTACAGTTTAACAAAATAAGCATATATTTTATTTCTATGCATAAAGAATGTGTAGAATCAAATATTGCTAAAGCTTCAAATGTTTACTGTCACAGACTGACTTTCGGGAAAAGATGGGCAAAAGATTTGCCTAAAATCTACCCTTAATTGGATATTACCAGTATGTAAAACTTCCTTTCGTATGCTAAAAATGTTAATTTTTTTTAACTATGTATAACTGTACTATAAATAACCTGTGCATTAAAGTGTGACTTCAATGACTGATAAGAAATGAGCGAAAATGACTACAAATAAACGGCAAATAAAGGGTTATCTCTTTACTTCATTACAACAAAATCTACTTCTTGTAGGCTAGCTAGATTTATGTTATTATGATATCTTACTTCTTTATAATTGTATGTTTATTCTCTTGTAGGTTAAATGTACCAGTTCATGACCCCAGAATACGTCGACCAGCCGCTCAGACTGTTGTAGAAGCAGCACATGTGATCAGACACACAATGCCTTCATAAAACACCATCCTGAACTCTTTTATATGAACTTTGTCTACTATGTTAGTATGTTAACAAACTGTGTTTGTTACAATTGTGTAAAAAAAAACTGTGATAATTATGGAAGTTTTCATTTTATTATGTAATGTATGTTTAATTTTGTTGTCAACAATAATCTTCAGAGCATTTAGTTTTAAGATTCCTCTGTTTCAAAATACACCCCTTATATGAAACATGATTGTGCAGGGAAAATATTGAAAAACACAGACCTTATTTGTCTTCGAGAGACTTCACTTTCAATATACATTAATAAGTGATATTATATACTAAACAAAAACTATTTATATTTGTTACTGAATTGTTGATGTATTTTTATTTCAGTGTAAGATGAAAATAAACTTATAAAAGATAAATTGTTCACACTTCTATAACTTTTTATCTAAATACATGTAGATGTTTAAACCTCGATCTAAGCATGAATGACCATAATAACAAAGTAACCAGTTCAAATAATAGAAATGACATCCTGTATATCCAAGTATATTTGTTAACTCAGGGTTCCCACGGTCAGGGAAAAGTCAGGGAAAAATGATTTTTTTTCAAGGTCAGGGAAAAGTCAGGGAATTTTGAAATTGGTCAGGGAAATTTGAAAAATAAGCAAAAGTCAGGGAAAAGTCAGGGAATTTTGTAGAAAATAATGTTTTTGTGAAACAGCAAGAAGGAAAATCAGTAAAAGCTAAGGCAGTTTCTTCCATTATTTTGGGTATCTTATTGTTATTTTTGATTCTAAGCGTCTGTTTTATTTTTATATTTTTTGACTCTTAAAATGATTATGCTTCTGCCTGAAGATTCTGGATATTTTTGTCATTATTAGTAACTATCTTATTAAGGCAGAAGCTAAAAGGAGTTTAAGCATAGCTTGTCTCCTGAGCTATTTATGGTTTGTTCTTGTGAAAGAGGCTGATAATCTGCTCAGGAGGCTGAAAAAATATGAAAATGGACTTGCTTGTGAAGTAAAATGCCAAGTGCAATGCCTTCAGGGTCAAGGTCAAAGAAAAGTTATAAAAGAATCCAGTAAAGATATTGAGAAACTTGAGAAAACACTTAGTGGACTTCGATTAAGTACCAATAATTTTAGTGCCATGTTGTGTTTTTGCACATAATTATGCATTAAACCATAACTTTGAAAAACTAACTGCCATAGCTAGTTTTATTAGTAGTATTATTAGCTTTTACTGCATTTTGCTTTTAATGTAGCCACTTCATTACCTGTCTTATTGTTTCTTGTCCAACACTAGTTTTCCATTGATAACTATCATATATTTTATAAAAATACAGGCCTGTTTTAGTCAATCCTCTTTGCATTTGTAAGAGAATGAAACATCTTTCAGCATAACATGTACTATCAAATACATTGTACTTTACATTTTGGATAAATTTACTCATACTTGTTGAAAGTAAACAAGAAAAGTTGCTTATGACAATTGCTCGCTAATATTCATGTATTTTTTATCTTGAATAATTTAAAATAAAGAATTTGAGAAAATAGGTTGGCTGTTTGGGGAGGAGGAGGTGGTAATACATGTTTAAAAAATGCATTTAATGCTCTAAGATTGTGCAAACTTGACGCTGTTATTGGTCAGGGAAAAATGGCTTTGGTCAGGGAAAAGTCATGGAAAAGTCAGGGAATTTTGATTTCTCTTCTTTGTGGGAACCCTGTATAATCTATCTGTGAACCTTTTGCAACTCTCTATTTCATCAACTTAATAATGAAATCCCTATGTAATACTCAGTTATTACAGTTTTAAATTTAATGCACATTTTATTTCTCAAATTCATTATAGGATTTAAGGAATGTGTATGCAAGTAAAAAAATGTTTCAACTTCAGTATGGTCATCTCTGATACAAAATTTGATGGGATTTATCCAAGGATCAACCATTTTTGTTATTTTAAAGTTTTGTAGTAATTGATCCTATTTGGGCAAAAATAATTTGCTGGAAACTTGCTAAGATCCCATTTTAGAGCAATTGTTTTTCATTGTGTGTGTGTGTTTTTTTGTTTTGTTTTGTTTTTTAATTTTTTAGAGCTCCACTTTCAAACTATTGTAATGACTCTGTAAGCAATCGCATTCATGGTTAAACTTTTCGCTAAGGACCATTTTCTCAGAGACTATTATACTTTTTTATTGCACTTGGAAAACCTGTTTATTGTCCTAAAAAGGTGTCATTTCAAAAGGGCAGATAATCCAAATAATATTTGTTTGCAAAGTTATGCACCTTTTTCAACTTTGATTTTTAGATTTGACTTAGGTGTTAAGCCCTGGTTAATCGTTTTGTGAAAGTAACGAAGCTATATCTCGTAAACGAAGCTATTCACTTCAAGCTTGATATACATACATGTTCACTATTAAAATCTGACACCATTTCAGAAAGGCAGATAATCCTAAAATTCATTTTTCAGACTTGGGATACTTGTTCCATTTCTAAAATGGAATGCATTTCCACCCTGCAGATGCATTTCAAATTTGATAATGGTAAAGTACTCAAAGTTTAAAGTAAACTTATTTGATAAAAAAAATGTACCAGGGGGCATAATTGAGAAAGGTAAATTAAAGTAACCTGCCCTTTAGATTTTTTTTTTTTCGAATGTCTGGACCAAAAATTGTTGTGCAAATATTCAAATCATTACCTCTTTCATATTTTTCAATGTCATCATTTTATTGTGCAAAATAACCCAAAAATGAAGATCGAGCATTTCCCAGGCTTAGAAACCCTAAAAAACGATTTTAAAATTTATTCTGAGTATATTTCTTTAGTGACCTTTGCAGTCATTTCCAATTTAAGTGAATAAGAAATTTACATCTCAGTGGAATATTGATCAGACAAGCAAGGAATAGCTAGGTGTCATACGTACAGACAGACACACGAACAGGCCATTATAGAGAAAATTAAATTTAAGTTGGGGCATAAAATACAATTAAACTCATTTTTTGTTTGCATAGTTCTTCAAGTATTGCATTAATTAAAATGTCAAACAAATAAAAGATCCTAACGCATTACCATCACTTCGAAGAGTCTTTAAACCATAGGTGTTCATCGCGTTGATTGGTCACTACTCCCATCCCCCGTCCACTCTACAACCATCCTACCTCTAAAAAACATGTAAACTGCAGTATTTTTCCTTTGAAAATGTTTTAATATTTTGTATACTGTATGCTTTTAATTCAATGTCCTTAATTTCTCACATTTGTTATTCCTTTTTTTATTACACAGCTTACCAACAACATAATTGCCCATTCACACCTTATGACAAGGGATTTTAAAATACCCCCTATATAATCTAACCCCTTCTTTATTTAACTTTTCTGCAAAGTCGTCTGCAAAGTATACCGTCCCCAGATTAGGAAAAGGCCGTATTTACCTCCCTTGGCAGCTCTTTGTTAAGGTCTTTTTGTAGTTGCTGCTATTTTATTCGCATATTCAGGTAGATGTGGTGCTTTCATCTGATTTCATCCATTTAAATTGCCGGAACTAGAAAGTTCAACGGCTGTCTGTAACACGCAGCAGGTAATCAGCTTCGAATGCCAAACTTTTCGAATCCGGGTCAACTCGGCCCTAAAACATACTCGGCCCCCGAGTCAGCTCGGCCCTATTCCAACTCGGCACGGGTCAACTCGGCCCACTTTTAAAAATGGATAAAGGACATCAAAGGGCTCCTATATATGGGCTATTATTATCAATCAATGTATATTTTAAAGATACCGATTAATTAGGTGATAATTATGATTGTCTCATTCATTCAAATTTGATTAATGACCACCTGCAATTAATTAGAAGCTTATGCTATTAAGTTAACACGTTTTTGTTTCATATTTTTTAAAAAATTACTTTACAAACAAAATGCATCTAACTAAAGGAAACACATTTTTATTATATCTATATTCATAGGCACAAGTATAGGACCTGGGAAGAAAAAATATGAAGTTATTTTATCAATCTTTTCATATTTTTTCTTCCCAGGTTCTATAATCGTGCCTATATTAATTTTATCGAATCTGCAAGACAAATAAATAACTTTTTTCTAAATATACTTTATTTCAGCAGATGTACAATGTATAATTATTTAATAATAATAAGATATTTCTTATTATTCATTTACCTTAACAACATGCAAACTGAAAGCAAAGTAAATTATATACGTTATAGGCCTATATATTTTTGTAAAGTGGGCCGAGTTGACCCGTGCAGAGTTGACCCGTGCCGAGTTGGTATAGGGCCGAGTTGACTCTTTTCCAAACTTTTCGCCCCAAAACGTTTCACTTCCAGGGACGGTTCACACCTAGACGTTCTTTCTCTATGTAAAATTCTTCCTGACTCATAGAATAGACACTGCTTTTAAGTCCATCTATTTTGACATTGTGTAGATAAAAAGTGTTTGTAAAAGTTTTGCCAGATAAAAAAAAGAAAATTTTATGAACATTTTGTTAAAAGATTGTTTAATCAAATTAATGATGATTAACTAATATGCCTAAAGTTATTTTTGCCTGTTATTAAGCAGTCAAATTGCTGCTTTTTTCTCTAGATTTACTCCCTTCTTGTCTGCTGCAGTAGTGTCACATATAAATGTAGGAAGTTTATTGAACTGTAAGACTTCAGTCAAAAGGTCATGATTATAAAATAGTTTTATAATGAAGTTCCTTTGTAAATGAAATAAAAAATAAATGAATGATATATTTTTGACAGGGGGTGTGGGGGGGGGGGGGGGATTCGGGGGGAATAAATTTTTTTCTTTTCTTTTTTTCTTTTGGAAGGAAATATTTTGCAGCAAAAGGGGCAAAATTAATTCTTTTTGATGAGGGAAATTGACTTGTTAAAAAAAAAACACACCAATTTCCATAGCAACTAGTGACTTTCCATGGCAACTTGTGGCTTGATGATCACATGTCTTTACAATTACAGTTCATCTATCTTTAAAAATTTAGTTTAGTTGCACAAACTTCAATAATTTTTTACTGCCGTATTATGTTCAAATCTTTCCAGATCAAAAACATTGACCACTTTAGAAAAATTGAGGTAAAAATTTAACTGCAATAATTGAAGAGTAAGTGGAAGATAAATTAATATAGTTTTTATTTCATTTCATAGGTCAGCTAAGAACCAGACTTAATAAAAGACTGCCTAGAGGAGCATATTCATATATGTGATATCTGAGAAAAGCAAACCACCAACTGCAGCAAAAAGATGCAAAATGAAATGATTAAACTGGTGAAAAAAGCTCAGAACAGGACGTGATAAAGAACAGGCTGCCTTAAGGAGTATTTTCATTTGTTATATCTGTGAGAAGCGCACCACCAACAGCCAAAAGACACAAAATGATGAAAACAGAAGAAAAAAACTATCACTGCACATACATGTACTGTAATTATATGTCTTCTTTTGAAGATAGTCTAAAACTACATATGACATCCCATACTAAAGAAAAGAACTATAAATGTGACACCTGTGGTAAAGCATTTCCATATAAAAGCTACTTAAATATACACAAAGTAAAACACACTGAAGAGAAATGTTATGTCTGTGGAATCTGTGATAAGTCATTTCGTCATAAATCTAGTCTCCTCAAGCATATGAATATTCACACTGGTGAAAAGAATCACAGGTGTGAAACCTGTGACATAATATTTTCTCAGGCAGGTAACTATAAAAAACATATGAAAATGTACCATGGTGGGATTGTTTATAAATGTGAAGTCTGCGATGAAGAATTTTCACAAGAACGTAATTTAAAAAGACATTTAACAACACACACTGGTGAAAAAGTTCATAGATGTGAAACCTGTAACAAATCCTTTTCCCAGGCATGTAATTACAAAAGACACATGAAAATGCACTCTGGTGGGACTTTTTACAAATGTGTACTCTGCGATAAAAGTTTTTCTCAAAAATGTAATTTTAAAAGACATTTAACAACACACACTGGTGAAAAAGTTCATAAATGTGAACTCTGTGATAGTGCATTTCCTCAAGCATGTCATTTGAAAAATCATATTATGACAGTGCATGTCCGTAAGAAAAGTCATGAATGTGGTATCTGTGCCAAAGCATTTTCTTGTGAAATATATTTGAAAAAACACCTGACAATACACAATAAATTTTGTGAGAGGAATTATAAATGTGGCATATGTGATAAAGCGTACAACTTTAAAGATGATTTAAAAAGACACATGGTCATTCACACTGGTGAGAGGACTTACAAATGTGACATATGTGACAAAGTATTCACTTATCAAAGTACTCTGAGGCGACACTTGTCAATACACTCTGGTGAGAATAATTACAGACATAAAACAAAATTGATCATATAACATTATGTTTCATACTTGGACAAGCAACAAGTGTGACTAGACTTAGCTATTTAAATATATACAAAAAGGGAAAACTTTTTTTTAATGCCACCGCAGCATCTGCGATGCGGTGGCATATAGCGATTCACCTGTGTGTGTGTGTGTTTGTGTGTGTATTTGTGTGTGTGTTATATAGATTATAATTATAGTGAACTTAAAAAATCTTCTTGTGAAAAACCACTTGTCCAATTTCAACCAAACTTGGCAGGATTGATCCTTGGGTGAAGGGCTCCCAAAGTTGTTCAAAGAATTTCATTCCATGCAGAAATCTGGTTGCCATGGCAACCAAAAGGAATTATAAGAATAAAGTTTAAAAATCTTCTTGTAAATACCTTAAAGGCCTAGAGCTTACATATTTTGCATAAGGCATCGTCTGGTAGACCTCTAACAAGATTTTTCAAATTATAGCCCCGGGGTCAAAATTGGCCCCGCCCCGAGGGTCATTGATTTTCACTATATGTACATATAGTAAAAACTAAAAATACCTTCTTGTAAAGACCCAAAAAGCCTAGAGCTTAGATATTTTGCATAAGGCATTGTCTGGTAGACCCTTACCAAGATTGTTCAAATAATAGCCCTGGGGTCAAAATCAGCCCCGCCCCGGGGTCATTGATTTTCACTATATGTACATATAGTAAAAACTTAAGAAACCTTCTTGTAAAGACCCAAAAGGCCTAGAGCTTAGATATTTGCATAGGGCATTGTTTGGTAGACCTCTACTCAGATTATTCAAAATCGGCCCCGCCCCGGGGGTCATTGGTTTTCCTTATATGTATATAGTAAAAACTTATAGAAAAAACTTCTTTTAGCAATTGATATTTTGCATGAAACTTTGTGTAGTAAACCTTTAGCAAGATTGTTCAAATTATAGCCCTGGGGTCAAATTGCCCCCACCCTGGGGGTCATTGATTTCAATATATACATATAGTAAAAAAACAAAAAATCTTATTGTCTGAAGGTACAAGGCTTAGAGCTTTAATATTTGTTAAATAATATCATCTATAGGTACTCTACCAAAGTTGTTCAAATTTTGCCTCTAGTTTCAAAATTAGCCCCACCCCGGGGGCCATAGGTTTTCCTTATACATGTATGTATATAGTAAAAACTTAAAAAATCATCTTCTCTAAATTTACAAAGCCTAGAGTTAAGATATTTTGCATGAAACATTGTGTAATGAACCTTTAGCAAGATTGTACAAATTATAGCCCTGGGGTCAAAATTGGCCCCACCCCCAGGGGTCATTGATTTTCACTATGTACATATAGTAAATTTTTTTAAAAATTCTTTTGTCTGAAGGTACAAGGCTTAGAGATTTGATATTTGGTATATAATATCATCTATGGGTCCTCTACTAAAGTTGTTTTAATTATGCCCCTAGTGTAAAAATTGCCCTGCCCCAGAGGCAATAGTTTTCCTTATATGTATAAAGTAAAAACTTGAAAAATCTTCTGAATCTCTGAATTGACAAAGGCTAGAGGTTAAATATATGGCATGAGTTTTTGCCAAGTGAACCTCTACCAAGATTGTTCAAATTATAGCCCTTGGGTCAAAATTGGTTCCGCCCCAGGGGTCATTGATTTTCATTATGTACATATAGTGAAAAAATAAAAAATATTTTTGTCTGAAGGTACAAGGCATAGAGCTTTGATGTTTGATATATAATATCATTTATAGGTCCTCTACCAAAGTTGTTCAAATTTTTCCCCTGGTGTCAAAATTGGCCCTGCCCGGGGGCAGTGATTCTCATTATGTACAAATAGTAAAAACAGAAAATAAAACAAATGTTTTCTGAATGGGAGAAAGCTACAGCTTAGATATTTGACTTGAAATGTTGTTTGGTGGACATGTATCAAGATTGTTTTGAATTAAACCCTTGGGTCAAAATTTTGCCTTGCCCAAGGGGACAGTGACCTACTTTCTTGTCCTTTGATGTACAGCAATGAAATTTTGACCATATGCACAGTTTTAGTTAAGATATCAGGTGACCTAGATTTTGATGATGTGACCTACTTTCTTGTCCTTTGATGTACATTTATGAAATTTGAATCAAGCGGTGGCATAGCATTTTTCTCAAATGCAATCTTGTTTTTAAAGATTTTATTTAAACATTTATTTTGTTTGCTTTTAGAGGATAAAAAAGAGAGAGAAAATGAGCATTGCCCTCACCCAGCAGTGGCTCTTGTTGTGTTATAGCTAGTGTTGGTGTGCATGTCATGGGTATTGTGCTTATGTTTGTTTCACTATAGGGTATGATATTACAATTTTATGTATGTACATTTTTTGCCAAAATAAATTTTGTGATAAGTTACATGTTTTTTTGTTATACCACCAACAGGCAAAATGTAATTGAATATAAAGTTTGGTCCATCGCAATTTGATTCCTCGAAGTATCACTCCAAATTTATAAAAGGAATTGAATATAAACTTATTGTTACTAGGAGTGAAGAGTGAAAGAACCATGGCTCATAAAAGTCCCATTTTTAGCTCACCTGAGTACAAAGTAAAGCTCTACTAAAATTGATCAAATGGTTCTTCATTGAACATCTGGATCAGAGAGGCTTAAAATATGTACTAAAAATGAAATCTTGAAAAATCTGCTTCTAAAAGTGCAAGACCCTAAGCTTTGATATTTTGCATGATGCAAACTCTCTAGGCAATCTCTACAAAAATTGTTCAAATTAAAATTCTACGATCAAATTTGGTTTTATCCCTATGGTGGCCATGGTGTTTCCTTACGAGTATTAAGTAAATACTTTAAGTCTTCTCTTTGAAAACTGCAAGGGCTAGATTATAGACCTAAGCATGAAACATTGTTGACCTCTACCATGTTTTTTTAAAGTAAAGCCCTGAAATTTAAATCTGCTAATCCAGGATGTTGGGTATAGGGTCCTTATATGTTTATTAACCAGTGACATTCAAATTGCTCAACCATTGACTTTTCTTAGCATCCAGTCACTTCCATATAGCAGTCAGTGACTTTGGTGACCTTCATGGGAAACGTTGACTTTCTATAGCAACCATTAAATTCCAGTGACTTTCCCTAGGACCAATTGACTTTCCATAGCAACTAGTGACTTTTCATTGGTTGCTCCATGGCAACCAATGACTTCCATAGCAACTTTTGACTTTCATTAGTAACCAGTGACTTTCCCTAGCAGTCATTGACTTTCAACATCAACAAGTCACTTCCATTGCAACCATTGACTTCTATTGCAATCATTGACAGGCTATACCAAGGAGTGTCTTTCTATAGCAATAATTAAAATTCCACAGCAACAAGTGATTTTCCATAGCAATCAGTGGCTTCCCATAGACTTTCATAGGAAACATTGACTTTCTATAGCAACCATTAAATTCCATAGTGACTTCCCTAGAAACAATTGACTTTCCATAGCAACCAGTGTTTTCCATAGCAACTGCTGACTTCCATATCAACTGTTGACTTTCAATAGTAACCAGTGACATTCCATTGCAGTCATTAACATTCAACATCAAGTCACTTCGATTGCAACCATTGACTTCTGTAGCAATAATTGACAGTCAACACCAACGAGTGCCTTTCTATAGCAATAATTACCATTACATTCCACAGCAACAAGTGATTTTCCATAGCAACTAATGACTTCCAGGAAAGGCATTGAATTAAGACAAAGCAACCAGTGTCACCCATAGTAATTATTGACTTTCTTCAGCAACAAGTGACTTCATTGCTTCTATCGACTGTCCATACCAGCCAGTGACTCTCCATACCAACCAGTGATTTCACAAGAAACCAGTGATTTCCATAGCAACTAGTGACTATCCATAGCAACCATAGACTTTCCATAACAACCAGTGATTTACATAAGAAGCATTGACTTTTGACATAACAATTGGTGACTCCTAAAGAAACTATTGTTTTTTCATAGCAACCAGTGACTAATAGCATCCAGTCACTATCCATAGCAACATGTCACTTCCATAGTCACCATGCTTATTGACCTTCCTTAGCAACAAAAGTAATTCCTGACAGCAATGGCTTTTTTCTCTGCAACCAGTGACTTCCAAAGCGACAGTTTACACCCTTTAGCAACCAGTGACTTCCTTAGCATCCAGTTGACCCATTGACTTCCCATAGTTATCCCCCGCCGATGGAATCGGGAGGGGGATATAGTTTTGGCGTCGTCCGTCCGTCCTTCAATCCGTCCGTCCATCCATCCGTCCGAATTTCGTTTCCGGAGTAGTTCTCTGCAACTACTGGCTGGAATTCAATGAAACTTTATGGGAATCATCAATATCAAGAGTAGATGCGCATATCGTCAGCTTGTTCCGGTCAGACCCTTTAACTCTGAGTTATGGCCCTTGATTAGATATGCAGAATGCATATAGAGTAAAATTTCGTTTCCGGAGTAGTTCTCTGAAACTACTGGCTGGAATTCAACGAAACTTTAGGGGAATCATCAATATCAAGAGGAGATGCGCATATCGTCAGCTTGTTCCGGTCAGACCCTTTGACTCAAGAGTTATGGCCATTGATTAGTTATGTAGTATGCATATAGAGTAAAAATCGTTTCCGCACTACTTCTCTGCAACTACTGGCTGGAATTCAACGAAACTTTATCGGAACCTTCAATACCAAGAGGAGATGCGCATATCGTTAGCTTGTTCCGGTCAGACACTTTAGCTCAGAGTTATGGCCCTTGATTAGTTATGCAGTATGCATATGAAGTAAAAATCATTTCCGCGCTAGTTCTCCGCAACTACTGGCTGGAATTCAACGAAACTTTATGGGAATCTTCAATACCAAGAGGAGATGCGCATATCGTTGCCTTTATCCGGTCAGACACTTTAACTCAGAGTTATGGCCCTTGATTAGTTATGCAGTATGCATATAGAGAAAAAATTGTTTCCGCGCTTCTTCTCTGCAACTACTGGCTGGAATTCAACGAAACTGTATGGGAACCTTCAATACCAAGAGGAGATGCGCATATCGTCGCCTTGTTCCGGTCAGACATTTTAACTTAGAGTTATGACCCTTGATAACTTAGGCAGTATTCAACCAGAGCAATAATCGTTTCCGTGCTACTGGCTGGAATTCAACGAAACTTTATGGGATACTAAGAGGAGATGTGCATATAGTCGCCTTGTTCCGGTCAGATACTTATAACTCAGATTTATGGCCCTTGATTAGTTATGTAGTATGCATACATTTCATTGGCATTTCCAGATATTACTATTCAACACAAAGTTATGGCTGTGTTATTGCCCTGAATATTTATCAAGTTCAAAGAATATTACTGTTTATGCCATGATTAATATATAAATAAAGCCTCATGTTTTCAGTTGTTGTGTTAATAAAAACCAGTACTCGGCGGGGGATATAAATTCAACGAATTTGCTTGTTAAACTTGTTTTTCATAGCAATACTTCATTTTCCTTAGCAAGAGATGACTTGTAAAGTAATCAATGACTTTCCTTAGCAACCAGTGACTTTCTTTACCAACCAGTGACTTTCAAAGCTATCATTGACATCCCTTAGCAACCAGTGATTTCCATAGGAAGCATTGACTTTTGACATAACAGTTGGAAACTATTGTTTTCATAGCAACCAGTGGCTTTAATAGCACCCAGTAAATATCCATAGCAATATGTCACTTCCATAGTCACCATGCTTATTGACCTTATACTTATATAGACTTTCAAAGCAATCATTGACATCCCTTAGCAATCAGCCAATGACTTTCTAAAGCCATAATTGTATTTCATAGCAAATATTGACTTCCCATTGCAACAAGTGACTTCCATAGCAACCATTTACTATCCATTGAAATAATTGTTTTTCATAGCAATCATTGATTTCCTTTTTATAGCCCCATCCCCTTCCACCACCACCACCACGAATTTCAATTTTTAAAATACCTTTAATAACCCGATCTGTCCGTCCATCTGAATGTTTGTCCATAGAAGGAAGTAATAGAAACAAAGCATAGTGGCGAGTAACCTTGGATCAATGAGAGCACGACATATGTTCATAACGTTTCCGCTTTTTAATAGTGTCAAGGTTAAGGTCATGGTCATTCAAAACTTGCATCAAAAAGAGTACTCTGGTTGGTTGACTAAATAAAATACAAACTGCATGCATGTAGCATTGTCCTTTGGACATTGAGGTAAAAAAATGGTCTTGCTCTGGAAGTCCCTTAATTTAGTTTTCAATAAGCGTGTCTTTAAATTTCCTTTATGAATCTGTTATATACATGTATATGTTTAACAATTAACATCATCTCTTAGTGCTCTACAAGAGTTATAAAACGGGTTTAGAAATTGGAAAATACATTTTATTTTAAACTAAACGAATATTTGGTATGTATGCGCGGACAGTAAGTATAATTTTCCCGAGTCTATTGACAAACAGTGCACGGCAAAATGAACACTTAACGTAATGTCAAACTTTTCGCAGGTATAAATTTAATAATGAAGACAACATGAAATTTATCAGAATTATAAATAAATTCCGGGTAATTCTTGACCATCCCTCGTAACCAAATAAATAAATTAAAATGGTCCAAAAAAGCAAAACTTTACGTATTAATGGTTACAGTTTTATTTTTATTTTTTTGTAGGAAATAACATGTTAAGTCGGCGTATTAATTCTTTCAAATGGGGTTCATGCCATCTAAATTTGACCGAACTAACAGGGAAGTTTTAATTGCCTTAAAAGTATATTTTAGACACTGTGGTACATAATGAAAAAGAACGGGTTCAGTTGTACATGTACTTTATAAGGGGAGCAGTATTTTATTGTCAGCAACATCTTTGTTTGCATGCTTTGTTTGGGAACATCCCTATGATATTTTTGGTAAATTCCTTATTAAAAAAGACTATCATTTCTCACTAAACCTGTCCGAATTACATTGCTAATGTACTTTTTTGTAAATGATATATACATTGTATATACCAATACCAAAACAATTATTACGCTGGCATTTGATGTTGATACAGGGGAGATGATCCCTCGGGAATAATGCACAGTGCATAAAATGGTTATGTCCCTTTAATAAATAAATCGTGTATATCCTAATAATTGTTATGTTCGATATACAAATATGTAATTAAAGAACAAAAGTACTAGAAAAAGTCTTAGTTTTGATTCACATGTGCACACATTTTTGGATTATCTTAAGTACTGTTAGAAACTCAATCAAAAACAATTAGAGGCAAAGCTAGTTGTAGATCAATGATATTAAAAGTGATTGACAGATAACTGTCTCAAGTGACACCAAACTCGTCTATATCTAATTAGCAAGAATTTACTGGCAATAAATTGATTAAATTAATACTTTGTATATATGGACAGGTACGTATATATACGTACCTGATATGGACAATTGGAATTTAGACTTATCAATCAGTGACAAGAAGTTTATATATCTAAAATTGGTTATTTTTACATAAAGCTAAAGCCAAGTTGTTGCTTTACATCTATTGTTGATTAGCCAGCGTATTGTCGTCAAGGTAAACAAACTGAAATATGCGGAGAGTATAAAGTATCTGGAGTTAATGAGATTTTCATTGACCTAACTTTCACAAGATCGATGTTTATTATACAGGATGCTTGAATGTAGAAGAAAATGGTCACATGAGTGACTGCAGAAAAAAAACAATGTCGCCTAAAGCGTCCTAAGAAACGTTTGTTGTTGTTTCCTTGCTTATATCATGTTGGTTTTTTTGTTGTTGCTGGCGTGGTTTCTTTTGTTTTGGAGATGAATGGGGTCATGGGAAAAAACGATATATATATATATTTAAAAAAAGTTTATTATATTGTCATAAATCTCATATATATAGACGTATATAGAACTTTGTATACCCTAAACTGATAAGAATACGGTAAAAACTTGCTGTTTGCTTTGCCATGTTTCTGCCAACGAATATATTCATTTTAAATCAGTTTTGATACTTTGATACCTTGCCGTGATAATAAATTGTATATTGTGACACCGTGGGCGGACATATCTATGCTTAAACAAATTTCATTACACCTAATAAATAAATGTTCCCGGTTTCATATTTCATTTATTTCAAATTTATTTCATTCTATTTGCTTTATAGTTTTGTTATCTACCAATTTTATTACATCCGCTCGTGTTTAAGTATATGAGTCTTTACATAGAGTTGATAAATAATTGCGTTTTGCGCTTGGTATACTGTATAAACTATATTATATATATTATAATAATATTATTAATGTATACAAGAATTGTGTGAGGAGATACTGTAACACAAAAGCAATTTTCTGGTATTTGTAGTTTTAATTCCTTGTTTAGACAATCTGTACCCTTGTCAAAATTAATTGATCGCACAGTATGCAGTTTGTCTTCAAATCATAGTAAATGTGTTGATGGAAAACTTTACTTACATGTCTATACAGACAGTAAATAAGAATAAAAGATACTAACTTAAATTGTACAATTTAAACAAATCATTATTGCTTTACCAAAAAGAGAAAAAAAACATAAACACAAACGACTGGTTAATAAAAAGTTTATTTCATGGGACATGCATCATATTGCACATTTAACAAATGATATATAACTCGGTAATTAAAATATAATTAAAACATCATAAATGTCGCAGTATGCAGCACAATTCATTACGAATTCAGCTGCATTAATTTCACAACTAGAGAGGTGCAAGACAATAATGAATAGGTAAAATGTAAATGAAAATTTACAGGTAGATTTAAGTTGTTATGGTCTGTTGAACTTAAGATTTCACTTTAGATTGGTAAAAGTACTGAGGCGATAAAATTAAGTAAATCAGTTCAACTTGTTTGTCAACAAAAGTAAACTTCTGAATGATGTTAAGACGTTTTCAATCATATCATCATCTTTGCAAATATATCCAGATTTTATACTTACACGTTTTCATACATGTATGTATGCTGTATTTATTTAATTTTTTTTGCACACAAAAATGAAATATCTGTTAATTATAAGTGACTAGTGCTAGCTCGTATACGCTTGAACCTTATTCGATGAACATTTGCGGTATTTTATTTTGATATCATATAACATTTGTCGAAACTTTGAAGAAGTCGAAAAAATTATCACAAACATGCAATGACGTATTTCGTCGTCACAATAATAGAACTATGCACAACCCTTTAACAAATTAACTATCGCTCCAGAGTTGGACTGGCTTGTAAGATTCCACTAAAATCCATTTAACAATAACTCTCCGTTCACAATCCGTGGCACGTTTTTATTTTCATCGTAACGGTCCTTATTCCATCTTGGAATAAAAATTTGTGATGCCCCTGGACCATCCGTAATATACAAATCTTCCTTGCTTTCATCCTCACTAGCATCATCATCACTTGTGTCAACATCTTTCTCGTTGATTATCTTACTTGTAGTGTAGGTCCTAGCTTTAAATTCTAGAGTGGTTTTAAACCACCTTCTACACTCGTCTATATGGTAATCCAAACATGTCACATAACTCTTCTCGGGTCTTTTCGGGAATATTATTAGGGTATCACTGAATCTCCTTGGTTTCACTATTGGTTGGTATAATGTCTGACTTTTATATCTCTTTCTTTGAGACTCTGGTAAGCAGACTATAGTATCCCTATACGCCACCGGTGTTAGACAGGGAACCATTCTAACCCCCTCATTATATCGTTTCATTGTCACAAAATCCACATAACTAGCTGACCGTCTCTCCTCATAATTCGGTAAAGGACACAGCGACACTGTTTCACTGACTTGGTCAGGTACAATAAGCCGTTCACTTCTCATACTACCGTATTAAGTAGGTCGCTTTTACTACGTTATTTTGAAAAGAGTGTATTGCCTTTAAAGTTTTAACACCGTCTATTATGCCAGTGAAGCAAACCTCTTCAGTGAAGCTTGGAGGGGTCAAGCACAGGTTTTATTTCAACGTTTTTACCTGAAATAAGTGAACAAAACATATTAAATGTATATCTAAATAATAAATATAAGTAAGTTATTAAATGCTGGCATGATACACTAAAAGTATTTTATGCCATTCACGAGATCGATAGATCGATAGCAATTAAACCAATTGATATTACTCAGTGCGTTGATAGAATCAGAAACAAGAATGTCAAATGAATATTTGATATGCTTTTATATAGTATTGCTTTCTCGTGCATAGAACACAAATAATTAATAAATATCATGTTTACTTCATAAACTTAAGATTGTGCTTGTATGAATTCCACATCATGTAAAAGATTGGAGGTCTTTAATGACCGGTGAGTTAAATTGTATTTCAGAGAATTGGAATGTTGAAAAAAATCAAATGAAAAGGGATACTCAGGCAAATCAATGACAAAAATATTAAAATGATCTTATGTACTGAAGTCACTCTGAAATGACATTTTATTAAGTCCCAGCCATAATTTCTGTATAAATTCTATATATTTTTGTTTTGAAGCGTTAATATAACTATATATGTTGAACAAAATTTAGACGCAGACAGAATCACCGACTAGTTCTTAAACAAGTCATGAAACTTGAACAAACGCTGGAAGATACAATAACAAATATTATGGATATTGTATGATTGGAAATAGTCTGAGTCAATTATTTGACATGTTCTTTAACGTTTCCAGAGTTCAGTGTGACAACTTTTTTTAAAAAACTTAACGCTCTAACCTGTTTAGGAAACCACCACTTTATCATTTATAAGGGAAAATGTTTTGTTCCTGTGACTGCCTAGTGTACATTTACAGAATAATGAATGAAAAATCCAAAACTGTGTCTCGGTCAAGAATTGTAGCACTTGATATTAGTATGAGAGAGTGAAGCGTTTCTGTAGTGAATGCTGCCCCCCCCCCCCCCCATAAAAAGAAAGAAAAAAATCATAAACGCCTTATAATGTTTAAAATAAATAGGTATGGTCTCGATGTGTCTTTAACGTAGTATCGTTTTTACTCTGTTTTACATATACTAGGATCATATATCTCTTCAGCAACAAATTAACTACGACGAAACGTTATTAGATACACTTGGTTAGGCAAAATGAAATTAATCAAGGGGCGTTAACTTGACAGCGAATATAAATAATGATAACGAGTGAGATTGCACAAAGAAGATGATATAAATGAACCAGAGGCGGTGTAGGGGGGTTACACGTAAATGTCTTTATTTAGGCAAAAGGTTGTGTTAAATATTGCTTTATAATGCTGAAAAAATGTTGTTGTTTTGTTGTTGTTGTTGTTGTTGTTCGAAATTTCATTTATACGGTATAGTATGATTAACTCCATCATATGTAATCCACTTAGTCTGTTATTAAATGGAATTGTTTTGTTTCAGCGAGAATGCATTGAAAGTATTAGCAACCATTAGCAACATTTGCATTGTGATTCTTTCTCTCTGTTTATTTCATTAAAGCTTATACAAGTTTTGTCAGCATGTGATCAAATTAAACGAGTATATTACGGCTGTAAATGAAATGTTTACAATATGATACACACATTCATATGTCACATATGTTTACATAATATCCTTACAGGAATATATGATCTGGAGTTGAAATCTCTTTTTTTCTTTAATATTTAAACACTGATACTTAAGTTATTTGCTTTATCCACTGCATAAAAATATATGTGCTTTTTTACAGAGAAAAAAAACTAAATTGACACTAAATGATTTGAAATTCCCTGTATCACAGTCCTTGCATAATATATCATACAAACAGCTCGTACTTTTAAACTGTTTTATAAATTTGTGCAATTTCAGAAATTACAAACTCAGCACCGCATTTTAAACATATAAATATACAGTCTGAACGTTAAATTATACTTAATTTGAATAAATTTACGGTAATATTTTAAAACATGAAATTGCATTAGTATACAAAATGTAATTTATGCCCCCGTCTATTGCTCAAATTTTTAAGAAAAAGAGACAATTAATTGGGAATGTTATTAATTATACTACAGTGGTGGAGATATACAATATGTCACATGTAAACCTAATTTTTTTGTAAAGTAAATGGACTTCCATACCCTTAAGGGTATACATTTTAGATAAGGTATTTCACTGTTAATGACTTACTAAATGAACCTTTACACGGGCAATATGATAAGATCGCACACATGTGCGGTTTGAAATGGTATTTAGTATATTTCTGACAGTTAACTAATTTCTGTGTATCTTGTACAAGTCCACAAATGACTGACAACTTCTCCCTGTCTGAAACATTTTTAGATCATGTCAAACGTCGGTTCAAACCAGTTGCGAGCAAAAAGTCGATTGGAATAAAATATGAATAATGCAATATCATTTCCAACATAGCTTTTTTTTCTGTGTGTGCGGATAAGTGACATTGACATTACGTTATAAACTATATAGGGTCTTATTTCAGGAGCAGATTTAACAATTTTGCTCTACATGTCATTCGACATTATCATACAATATTCATATCTTAAGTTTAAATTTCTTGATTTATGTAACTGAATTTTGTAATGTTTATAAACCTATTACAATGTTACGCTTGAGGAAATTATAAAAGTATGTAAACAGAATACTAATAGCTTGAGATTGTAAAATTTCTTCCCCCTTTAAATAAACGATGAAAAAAAAGTTTAAACATTCTATTTGAATGAAAAGAAAATCATAGCCTAATACTTCGATTTCATTCTTCTAAAGTTAGCATTAGTCTGTTTGTGTATAAAGTGATCTTCAAGTGGCCCGGCAGATAAGCCGACATGTAAAGGGGTTGTGTACTCGAAGTCAGTCAAGATGACTTCAAACCTTGAAGATAGGTCCTTTTATACTGAGATATTAGCCATAAACACTGATAAAGCAAACAACCAAACTGACTTAATACAAATTTGCCGATGACTGTATTAATTAATATTTGATTGGTTACTCGACATTGATCGATTGACAAAATGGAAATTAATAAGTACATGTACATGTAACTGCATTTTTTACATACGTGTAGCACATGTTGTCCGTCGTCCCTCTCAGAACTAGAATCTTAACTTTTGATATAGTAATCCCATGAACAATATAAAACTTATACAGCGTTATATGGATAAATTTTCGAAAGTTTACGAATAAGATTATTAAATATTTAGCTGTAAAATTTGAATCGATTTCCTTATTCAATTGACTCAAATGCCATTTTAGCAACCAACTTGTCTGGGATCTAGGTAGCAGAATAGGTGTGTATGCGGCAGTATAACAATGTAAAGTCAAGATTTGAACCCTTACTGTGTTCTGGCTGGAAAGTCGGATTTCCCCAGGGACTGATCATGACAAAGCGTTCGAAAATCATATGAGTTAAATTTTACAGTTTACCCGGAAGATGACTTCCTTTATCATTATAACCTGATAATATTTCAAATTACATCAGAAAAAAAAATTAAATCAAATCTTACCTAGGGTGAAGTTGTATGACACCTTGCCACTTGAAAGAAAATCGAAAAATCCAACTAAACTTTGTCACTCATTCCTTCCTTTTACTTTTTAACAACATTCAAAATAACCGCTTTTAACGCTAGCTTTTGAGCTAGCCGATTCAAATGAAAGATTTCATGAATAAAACCAGCGACAGCTACAAAGCTCTTTTGTAAAGATTGCACATTTAAATTTTAACTTAAATGTTCTCTATTTTCCTTGTTCGCGTGCTTGTGGCGTATTTTCAGTTTACCCAAGTTATCGAAGCGTTACCGGTGTAGGAATCTTGAAGCCATTCAACAAAGATTAATTGTTTAATCCGTGAAAGTTGGAGAAATACAAGAATAAACCCGATACTGTTTTAAAGTTACGGCTGTTTGTGTAATCGAAAATATATATGCATGTCCGCCACAATCTAGTAAAATAAACACTTATAATAACGGGAATCTATATAGTTATATATAACTGTGTGTTTGGTTTGTAAAGGTGGGCCAATATCTGTGATACAGAGATCAATATATGATCTAATAAAGTTAACGGGACACACGCATCGACATTAGAAACGACAAAACAAAAGATTAATGTGAATATAGCCTGTCAATAAATACCACACAAATAAATTGATAGTTAACACCCATCACGTCGTATATAACTATCATTTAGATATATAGTGTACAAAGGCCTACACTAACGATAATTTTACTTTATTATATGGTAGCATATGAAGATTTAGCAGAAGTACAAAACTAATTAAATATCTTCGTTTTGAAATATGGCCTTCTGAACAATAACAATTAAAAATTAACAATTAAATTACAATAAATTCAGTCTACCTATGATCTAAATTACAACATTTAGCTATCATGTACTGCAAACCCCTCTCGCAGGAACGGTGCATGTCGGAAATGTTAGTGAATGGTGTGAGAGAAAGATGAACATTATCTGGATAGTGAGGGACATTGAAACATTCAAGTAATTGTTAAATTGTTGTTATTATATCAGTAAGAGAGAATTCACTTAAGTAAGTCTTACTGCAATGCTTTCCCGATTTGCTACAGCATTGGCCGATGTTAGATTTTTGGCGGGAAATCATTAAGACTAACTTAAAAAGAGAATAAAAGTAAAAATACAACAGAAACAGAACAGAAAGTTTATTCAGTATTATGCATAAAAATCTGGAGAAAGGGTGAAACATCGGAAAAAAAACAATCACAACAAAATTACATGAACATTTTAGACCCGGTTTGATTGAGTATGTACATGCGGGGTAATGATAATAAAGTGCAACATCCCTGTTTGAACTTCGTGTTTGATACAGTGTGGGGAAAACGAAAATCTATGGTAGTCTGGTGGGACTTGAATTGTCTGGTGTGAATTGTAGTTTCGTAAGAGAAAGGGGTGCATATAATTATGTCTAGTAAGCCTCGATGGAGTTTAAATGAAGGTTGTAAGGTGAGTGGCTACTATATAGGTTGGGGTAAAATTTGAAGAAGAAAAAAAACAAACACACACAAAATGCGATGCTCAACAGAACGCCAGGCCAGCGAAGATCTTGCATGGCTGATACTGTTTACAATGGAGAAAAATCGTGTTTCATACAGCGTTTCACTCCTCTTTGAACCATTTCTATTTTCCCCTTTTCCTTTTTTTCCTTTTGAATGTTTGATTCTGTGCAGGGACTCCAAACAGTACCCCAACTAGGGTCGGACTAGGGATTGTTTGTGCGACCAGATTAGATACTCACTTACGAACGTCTTTGTTGATAAAAACGGTACCCAGATCTTTTTGCGAGATTTGCTTAGAACTATACTAAAACGTGTTAACAAATTTACAGAATATAAATAATATAAATCCTATTATTAAATTAGATGATGAAATAAATATCTATACATGGGGAATATTTTAATTTTAGGGTAATTCATACTCTTCATGCATCATATAAGTTTGAATTTTACCAAAATCTGTGCACGGATTTATATAACAATGTAATATAAATCCGTGATCTGTGCGACTTTTATGTATTGTTATGTCAAGTCTCTAACTTGTATAGCGAAAATCGCTATATAATTCTGGTATATGTCTTCAGTATTCAACTTTTTAACATGACTATTAGTGTCATTCAGCACTAAATGCAGAAATTGATAATGGCAGAGATGTAGATATAGTTACTATCTGCTAGGCCGTGTTAGCGTCACACGCCGCCATATTTATTGTGCTTATATGAACACTGTTTAAAGTAAAAGACGCACTGTAAACATGCTTGACTTTTGATATTCTTGAAATTTCGCCATAATACGTCAGACATAGCAGTTTTCTAACCCTATTGACCACTTACTCTGTTTTTGACGATTTTTGGCGTGGGCCTCATATATACACACATCTATAAATACTTATTCTATATTTACAACTTTTTAATTGGACCGCTGAAATCCTTGGCACGCGCAATGATGAAATGAACTGTTAACCGGTCAACATTTTTACTGTTACACCCCTGTCGACGTCATCGGGTATTTCTGTTAATGCCACCATTCGGTCTTCGAACGTCGCTCAGCTCAATGTATGGTAGTGGTTCGTCTGTATGCGGTGGCATAGAGCGGACATCAGAAATATTTCATCTATCACGTGCGCACGCGATAACTACTGCGTGCGCACACGATAGCTAAGGACTACGTGCGCGAGCGATAGCTACTACGTGACAGACTTTTAATGTCCGTATAGGTCAATCATTACGTGCGCACGTAACAGCCTTCGGCCTCTGGCAACAGTTCCAAATGTCATCCCTGATACCTCGGGGATGAATTAACTGTATAATGTTGAACACGTATCAAGGGAAAACACTCTTACTAGTTCATTCGTGATGATTGTATAGCTATTTCTCTCCCTTCCTGCAAGATAAATAGATTAAATTGAATATATATTAAATTGTGGGAAACATGAGTTTTATAACATTTGAACAAAGGTGTTAGAGCACGTGACATGCTTATCATCTAAAACAGTAGAGCCGAATGTGAAATTATTTGTCATAAAAGTAGCAAAATGCAACCAAACTAGTATTTTGACTTCAAATCACTATAACCAAAGGCCACAACAGCAAAATATTGTTCGAGTCTCTAACAAAACACAAAAAGTAGAAAGTTTGCAGAAATGAAAATAAATTAATTTTTGAAGCATAGTTGGCCTTTAAACTTTGAATTAATAATTCATAATTAGACAACAAATTTATGAAAACTATTGTAATCCCCATCATACATTTGGAGTTGTTTGGTCCAGAAAGTGATTTCAGACAGAATGTATCCATCTACTGACCTACCTACCTACTCCCCTGCCCCCTCCAAAAAAAAGAAGAAAAAGTCTCTAATAGTCATATTATAATATTTCATGCTACATCAAAAGTATTTCGTAAAATTATGAATGCTTACTGCTGGAAAACAAATGTTTTAAAATAATATTCATATTATATTAGAAAATCCTCATATTATACATGTACATAATATACTAAAGTGAATAATTTTAAATGTGTCTGTTTTTTTTCTGTCTGTCTGTCTGTCTGTCTGTATATCTGTATGTATGTCATTAATTTTCGAGAAGCAAGAAAAAGACAACCCCAATACATTTAGTAGTGTAGAACCTACAGATATTAGCGTGATATTAGTAATTCGTAAGAATACATTATGTACGTGATACATTTCCAAGGGGAAGTGTGACATCATTTTATGCATTTAGGAAATAATACTTATGGTATATATGATAGTATTAACGTGTGAAAATGCATGTTGCATCGATATATGTTCACTTTATGTCATGTCATTCGTGTAAAATTTTGTGCCCGCCCATATCCTGAAAAACTGGAGTAGAGTTCGGATAAGACGTGTATACATTCTCAACAGTTATAAACATATTTTAGCTCGGCCTTGTTTCGTGAAGGGGACCTTTCTCTATTAATGCACCGAGACCATTGAGAAAAGAGAATTTTAATTAACGAAAGATTTTTGAAATGGTTTATGTGAATTTAATTATTCAACAAGGCTCAGTTGATCAGGTGACTTATATAGCAATTACAATTTATTTTTGTGCTTCTTTTTTGTGTAGATATTTTTTAATGAGAAATTGGTGATGAAATCTCTAGGAATATTAATTGATATATTAGATAGCACACAGGGACCCAACACAGTGTTGGGATAGTGTAAAAAAGTAATTCTAAAAAAAAAATACTGTATATATAATTTAAAGTATTTTTTTTTCTAGAATTACTTTTTTTACACTATCCCAACACTGTGCCGGGTCCCTTTGAGATAGCATAGTTAATTTCAAATATCTAAGTAAAAATTCCATTTAATCAACATTCTGTTATGTTATCACAAGTACAAAAGTAGACTAAAGTTAAATATTTCATTTAACAGTCACCACTGAATGATATGACTGTCAAGGTCGAATTCATATTGGAATTTGTTTAAATTATTCCAACAATGCTATTTAATATTTATGGATTGGATTTATTTATAAACAAAAGAACCACATGACAAAATTAATATGTTGATTATTCTAATATGACCTTGACCTTTAATTAACCATGACCTTTAAGGTCAAATTATTGAAATTTGCTTAAATTGTCATAACTTTAATATTTATTTACAGACTTGATTTTATACTTAATATAGATAAATCATAATACTTAAATAAAAGAACACAAAATGACAAAATTGACATGTTGAATTATTTTAATATGAACTTGAGCATTAAGTGACATTGACTGTGAAGGTCAATTTATTGAAATTTACTTATTTTTCTTTGTCATAACTTTGTTATTATTTACAGACTTGATTTATACTTAAACACAATAACACATATGACAAACTTCCATGTTGAATTATTTTAATATTTTAATAAGCTGGCCTTGACTGTCAAGGTCAAGTTATCGAAATTTACTAATATTATCATAACTTTGTTATTTATTTACAGATTTGATTTGTAATGGAACTAAAAAACACATAATCAAAATTATGACAAAATTGTTATGTTGTTTTATTTTAACATGAACTTGACCTTTTAACTGGCCTTTAATAGCCATCAAGGTCAAAGTACTGAACTTAAATTGTCATAACTTTGTTATTTATTTTTGGATGTTATTTATACTTCGTCTTGGACAAAAGAATAGAGGGCTGAAGTATTTTATAATTAAACTAACATGTTGAAATATTTTACAATGACCTTGACCTTTAATTTGTCCTAACCTTCCAAGTATTTACTAAGATTTTCGTAGCTTTGTTATATTGATTTGTTCCTAATTTGACAAAAAAACAACAACAAAAAACCACATTATAGGGTTGAATTATTTTGACATGAAGTCAACCATCATTATTTTGGTTTTGACTATCAAGGTCAAATAATTGAAATTCATGGGTTAAATGGTCAGCAAATTTGTTATTTATTTTTGGATTTGATCTATACTTGGACAAAAGAACACAATCATATAACAAATCATAAAGGTTGAATATTTCAAATATAACCTTGACATTTAAAAGACATTGGTCATTAAATGACATTGGTCATCAAGGTCAAATTCTTATAATTTGCTTAAATTGTCATTACTTTGTTACTTATTTATGGATTTGGTCAATACATGATTAAAATTAAAAACAGGTATGACAAGATTGATGTGTTAAATTATTAAAATATATCTTTGACACGTCTATTGTTCATCAAGGTAAAAAAGTATAAAAAAAAAAGAAGAATGACCTGGGCAGTCAAGGTCAAATAACTGTATTTTGTTCACAACTTGTTATTATAGATTTGACAACAGAACTCAGATGACAAGACTGACATGATGATTAATTTAATGTGACGTTGATCTTTGATTGACCTTGACCATCAAGGTCACATTATTAAATTCAGCTTAAATTGTCATAATTTTGTTAATAATTATAATCAGGTATAATGAACAGATTTTATTCATACTTGACAAAACAGTTATTATAACACTTACATTACAACACCAACATTTTGAATAATTTAAGCATGACATTGATGTGTAAATGACCTTGAGTGTCAAGGTCAGATATGAAATTTGAATTTTATTTTGACAAAGAAAATGATGTTTTCTAAGAATGTTATTATCTACAATATTCTTCCTCTTATTTGTTTGACTTTAGAATAAAAAAAGTAAATCTTTATAAGTCCCAATTTTAGTGGTACATAGCTCTTGATTTAACTTGACTTATACATCTTAAATGATATGCTGTTTAGGAAATAATGAGGAGATATTATACTGCAGACTGCAGTGATTTTTAGGCATTAGGCAGTTAGATTATAAGGGAAATTGATTTTAACTCTGATACAGATTCTAGGAAAAATTGATGTCTTGCTCTTGCGGCCATTATATTACTGTAATACCATGTAGAGGGGGTAAAAAGTGTCCCAGTACATTGAGTAATTTTTATTATATTTTTGTCCCTAATGGTTTTGTGGTGCCCCTTGGGTGCCTATACAGGGGTAATGTTCTGTGCATATTGTACTCCTTCATTGACCTCTAGTTTTTCTTGTATAAGTACAAGTATGTTACAAAGTGAAGCAAAGCACAGGGAAATAGATTACTTTACCGCCAGACAACATTCATTTATATCAAATTTTATGACTGGTTCCCTGTAATTTCTGTATCTGCTTCCCTGTAATTGATAGATCAAGTTATATTGTTTCCAGATAAAGGACAATCCGGGCCATATAGATCTGCATGCTTTATTCTTCAGCTTTTATTGCAAATAATTTCATAGATAGATGTCTTATTATATGTGTAATATGATCCTCAATAAATCAGTAATGATTTATGCTGCACTTTTGTTACTGAAGTATTTAGATTTATTTATCGATATTCCCATTGATGAATATAAATAAAAAACAAGTAACCAGATTATTCTGCGTATATCCCGTAATTCAAGAAAGTGAAAATAGTGCAGGAATTGAGCAATAGAAACTCAAATATGTGCAAAACTATGGCTGAAATAAACGCAGTTGATACCTTGGGTAGCCCTTAAGCTGTGGGTTGATTAAGTGGTCATTTATGTAAAGGTCACCAGTGCTAAAGATTTTTTTTGAACTTTTCTGCTAATATAGCCTTTTTATTTTGACTGGTGTCATTCATATTTTGGTTAGTTAATATCATCATACATTGTTGGTCATTAGGGTAAGGGCCACCAGTGTTGAAAATAAATGTTTACACTTTTGCTAATACAACCATTATTTATTGACAAATGTGCAGGTTCAGGGAGCATGAATCACCTTGAGCTCTTATAATACAGTTGTATCATAGTTTGGAGACCTATCTATAGAAAATTTGTCCAGAGTTAAATCATATACCCCTGTACATGCACAGTGTGTTTACTGGAGAGCAGGTATATTTAGTTTACCCACGCTCCCAATGCTGCACTGTCTGTCGGGGACAAAAAAAGAGCATGCTCTTTGATTGGCTCATTTTTAGCTCACCTGTCACAAAGTGACAGGGTGAGCTTTTGTGATCGCTTTTCGTCTGGCGTCCGTCCGTCGTCCGTCCGTCCGTCCGTCGTCTGTCCGTCGTCCGTCCGTAAACTTTTACTTTAAATGACTATTATTAAGCCAATTTCATCCAAACTTCACAGGAATGTTCCTTTGGTGGTCACCTTTAAAAATTGTTCAAAGAATTTAATTCCATGCAGAACTCTGGTTGCCATGGCAACCGAAAGAAAAAACTTTAAATATCTTCTTTTAAAAAACCATAAGAGCTAGAGCTTAGATATTTGGCATGAAACATCTTCTAGTGAGTGTCTACCAAGTTTGTTCAAATAAAAGCCCTGGGGTCAAAATTGGCCCCGCCCCGGGGGGTCATTGATTTTCCCTATATGCATATAGTAAAAAATTAAAAAATCTTCTTTTAAAGAACCCAAAGAGCTAGAGCTAAGATATTTAGCATGAAACATGTTCTAATGGGTGTCTACCAAGTTTGTTCAAATAAAAGCCCTAGGGTCAAAATTGGTCCCACCCCAGGGGGTCATTGATTTTCCCTATATGCATATAGTAAAAACTTAAAAAATCTTCTTTTAAAGAACTCAAAGAGCTATGGCTAAGATATTGAGCATTAAACATGTTCTAATAGGTGTCTACCAAGTTTGTTCAAATAAAAGCCCTGGGGTCAAAATTGGCCCCGTCCCAGGGGGTCATTGATTTTCCTATGTGCATATAGTAAAAACTTAAAAAATCTTCTTTTAAAGAACCAAAAGAGTTAGAGGTAAGATATTTAGCATGAAACATGTTCTAATAAGTGTCTACCAAGTTTGTTCAAATTAAAGCCCTGGGGTCAAAATTGGCCCCGCCCCGGGGGTCATTGATTTTCCCTATATGCATATAGTAAAAACTTAAAAAATCTTCTTTTAAAGAACTCAAAGAGCTATGGCTAAGATATTGAGCATTAACATGTTCTAATAGGTGTCTACCAAGTTTGTTCAAATAAAAGCCCTGGGGTCAAAATTGGCCCCGCCCGGGGGTCATTGATTTTCCTTATATGTGTATAGCAAAAACTTAAAAAAATCTTCTTTGAAAAAACCCAAATAGCTAGAGTTAAGATATTAAGCATGAAACATCTTTTAGTGAGTGTCTACAAAGTTTGTTCAAATAAAAAGACCAGGGTCAAAATTGGCCCCGCCCGGGGGTTATTGATTTCTTTATATGTGTATAGCAAAAACTTAAAATCTTTGTAAAAACCCAAATAGCTAGAGTTTAGATATTAAGCATGAAACATCTTCTAGTAAGTGTCTACAAAGTTTGTTCAAAATAAAAGCCCTGGGATCAAAACTGGCCTGGCCCCAGGGTGTCATTGTTTTTAACTATATGTGTATAGTAAAAACTTAAAAAAAAATCTTCTTTTAAAAAGCCCAATGAGCTAGAGCTTAGATGTTTAGCATGAAACATCTTCTTATGGGTGTCTACCAAGTTTGTGCAAACAAAAGCCCTTGGGTTAAATTGGCCCTGCAACGTTGGGGGGGGGGGGGGTTGGGGGGGCCTATATACAGGTGAGCGACCTCAGGGCCATCATGGCCCTCTTGTTTACTAGGTTCTACTTATTGTGACGATAGGGAAAGGGAAAACGATAGAAATGTCATATTCAGATGCTCGTACATTGGTTACTTTTTGGTGGTTTTTTTTATATTGTTACATATTATCATCTAATATAGTATAAAAATAGAATAATATGGTACAACAATAACTTTCTATTACATAGAATAATGCTAGACTTTGTTCATTTTTTTGTAGATTTATCTTTATTAAGAGAACAGACTGGTTTGAATTCAATATAGATAAAAGTAAAATGATTTTCTTAAATTTAATGCTTTTTAAGTAAATAGTGGTTTCTGATATTTATACATTATTCAATAGCTTTAATAAATGATTATATTTTAAAGAAATCAGATTTTATAGAGAATATCTATAATTTTATAAAGAGAATGACTATAATTTCAGAGCATAGCTGTAAAAGAAGGTACTTGAAAAGCAAGAGTTTGATATTAGACATATACAGTCATATTAGGGATCATTAGATACCTTGGATATTGATAAACTGTGTGTTTACTTGGTGCTCTATTCTAAGGTAAGTTGTACAGGAATTAATGTTTTACTGCACTGTTTAAAAAAGTATATTATTTTGATGCATTAACATATCATTGAACTTTTTTGTTTCTTATGACCCCACTATTTGGGGGGGGGGGGGGGGAGGGACATAGATTTGTATTTGTCTGTACATCCTGCTGTCCATTTATAGAATGACAAAATAGAGGAATGGTCTGTGGATGTGGATGTAATGCAATGATGTAAAACAAGCAAATAAAATACTTTTCATTGTTATTTTTTGTTCCTCAACCATTTTAATATGCAGTCTGTAATTCCTTATTTTAATGTCATTTAATAATCTGAGTGATGTTCTGTATAGCTTTATTGGATATTAATATAATTAATTGTATTTAGGGGATATTAATTAATTATCAATGAATATTGATTAATTGTTATTGATATAGGTTCATCTCCCTGTATGAATGCTGGTTATCAGGAATCTACTTAATTAAACTGTTGATACTTTCAATTCATATGTCTGTACAGGTAAATAAATATTTAAATGAAAATCAATAACGATGATGGAGTTAATTGATCTAGATTCATGGCAGAGATTATCACCATTTACTGTTCCTGTTGATGTTGTTGTAAAAATGGAAAGTAGTAATGACTATGATCTGGGCATGTCATAATTTATCAGTTAAAGAAAATTTTTTAACAACTAGACAGGTTTTATTAAACAAATTAATTATTATACCCCCACAACAAATTAGTAAGGGGGTACTCCGGAATCAGCTTGTCCATCCGGCCGTCAGGCTCCATGTCCGCCCAATAACTTAAGATTCCTTTGACCCACAGTATTGGTAATTGGTATTTAGATTGGTCATGATTAGTAGATGACCCCTAAAGATTTTGAGGTCAAAGGTCAAGGTCACACAGCCTTGACAAAAAAGCTTGTCCGCCCCATAACATTAGATCACTATGACCAGTCTTCATATTTTTTTGCATAGAGGTTATTCATGGTTTATTAGATGATCCTAATTGATTTTGAGGTCACTGTGTCAAATGTCAATGTCACAGGGGCCTTTAGTTCAAAAAGCTTGTCTGCTCAAATGCTTAAGAATGCCTGTCCACAGTATATTGATGTTGATATTTTCACATTTGAAGCATATAATTATGTTCTCATATATTCATCATAAAACACTACAGGCAAAGCTGCATGCATTGGGGGTGGGGGGATATTCAAGTCATGAAGTGGCAGTTTCAGTTTTGAGGTCAGTAGGTCAAAGGTAAAGGTCACTTTGATCTTTGCCACTGTAAACATGTAGAATACATAAATTACAATAACTTAGCAATGCACTGGTTTACTTCTCTCAGGGAGGTTGTCTTTGAGCTCCAAATGACCACTGTTGATTCTGTCAAAGTGGTATGCGGGGTATTCACGCCATGACAGTGGCATGTCCCCCCTGGATGAATATTTAATACCAAAATAGAACATTCCATCTATCCATCTGAAGAAATCTGGAAACTGAAGAAGTCTGAAAACTCAAAAAGATGTTTGTAGTCAACAACCACTCAGCCACAGATGTCCTTGGCCCTTTTTACATACACACTCCTTAATAATCATCAAGTATGATTTTGTACTCTTTTGAGAAGTGACATTTAAATGTTTATGGCCACCTCACAGTGCTAGCATTGTGATTATGTCATAGACTTACTGGCAGTAATAAAATGGCAAGACATGATAAATATAAATATGAATTAATTGCTTTTATGTTACATAGAACATTACAGTGCTGATTACTATATTTTATCATCATAATGCCATTTAATAGGATTGCTACTTTTACATTATTAAAACACCATGGGACATTATTTGGGTGAGAAAATAGTGATGTATGGTAGTCAAATTGTCTGTTACAACGTATTTATTCCCCTTGAGATTGTTACAATGTATTAATTCCCCTTGAGATATGCTGCATGATTTTATGTGAGCAACTTGAAAGGAGAATTGTTCATATTAAAATGGCTTCTTATTTTTCTCTTACTTTGCTGAATTTTTGTGTCGCCTTGAAAAGGCTACATATAGGGGTTACTTTTGTCGGTGGTGTAGGCGTCGTTGTCGGCGTCCCCTAAAGCTTGTGTGGAGCATTATGAATGTCCATACTGAAAATTGATTTCCCTGGACCATGCTGTCTTGCATGGACTAACCATGGACAACTGTTTGCTCTGACCATGGATTAAATAAATAATGGGCAATCTACAGCCGTGTTGGTAGCTTGGTTTGAGTAAATCTGCCAGCTTTAATGTTGATCATTGCTTTTGATGCCCATTTTAAGTTAAATCATGATTATCATTATAGCTTAACATTTTTCGAGATGAAATTTAGTAAAGTACAAATTTCAGAGGTCATTTCCAAGCTAAATATGGGCAAAGTGTTTCCAACAAATTTACGTAAATTTTCTAAGTTTTTTTTACTAGCAAAAAAATGACAAAGTTCTGCATTTCCAAGCTTTTTCCAAGCTGATTTTTGGCAGAGTGTTTAAATTCCAAGATAGTTTCCAAGGTTTTCTTTATTTCCAAGGATTTTATACCAAAAACCTTGGAAAAAGATTCCAAGGTTTTAAGAAAAACCTCGGAATTAAAAAAAAAACCTTGTAAAACTGGTTTATTTCCAAGGTTTTTGAAGCAGTTTCCATGTTTTTTTTCTCACAAACCTTGGAAAATGTACACCCGGGTAACTCATTGACACTATAAGTTGGAATTAACTTCAAACTTTGTATGCATGCTTCTTTCAATAACTCAAAGTGAAGTGCACAAGGACCTGTACTCTGCACTTCTTAATTTTTGAGTTATTGCCCTTGTTTAGTTTTCATACTTTAATTTTGTCCGGGCCATTTCTCTTCAACTATAAAAGCTATGTAGGATGATAGATCTCATTAAGAAGAAGTACAGTGCACAAGAACTGGTACTTGATCTGCACTTCTTATTTTTTTTAGTGATTGCCCTTAAGCAGCGTTTATAGATAACCTACATTTAAGAAGAAAATGCTTAAGTGACAATAACCTACATTTAAGAAGAAAATGCTTAAGTGACAATAACCTACATTTAAGAAGAAAATGCTTAAGTGACAATAACCTACATTTAAGAAGAAAATGCTTAAGTGACAATAACCTACATTTAAGAAGAAAATGCTTAAGTGACAATAACCTACATTTAAGAAGAAAATGCTTAAGTGACAATAACCTACATTTAAGAAGAAAATGCTTAAGTGACAACTATACTGTTCACAAGGCTACACATCCGAATCGCGGAGTTCTAGTTGATATATATGTTCTGCTTGAAAGTTTGGACTTATAGTGATATCAAACTTATAACAGGGGTTTCTGTGTGCATGATATAGGTCATATAATAAATTTCATGGATTTTGCAAATGTATCATTCATATAAATGATTGCAAGAATGTTGAGAGTATTAACATAAAAAAACATGTTGCTCAATTCACCAATATAGCCTCCTCACCATTTAAAGGGACTCCACTGAGGTTTTTGACATAATGGGACTGAAAATATTTTTTCCAGATAAATGTGCCATTTGATGTAGGTTAAGACCACTAATCTTTGATCATTTGCGCACTTCGTTTTTCCAGAATAATTATTCAAATTGCAAAAAAATTATGACCCAAAATGAAAAGTGTTTAAACGCTTTTCACTCAAATTCAGCTAAGAAAAGCATAAAAATACGATTTTCGATTTATTTCAAAGTATATTCCTTAACTATCTTTGCATATATTTCTGTTTAAACTGCCCCAGCTCATTTAATGTTATGTTTTTTATGATTTTAAACCTCAGTGGAGTCTCTTAAAGCTCTATTCAAAATATTTTATGACATTTAATAATTCAACTTATACTGCATGGTGGTATAAACAAGTCATTATTGTGGGTTAACATATAAATGGAGATACATATCCTTGGCACATTAAAAAGTTTGTAATGTGTGCTGTTGATTCTTGTTTTCTTATTTTATATATGTTAAATTGCAATATCTTAAAGATAAACAGTTCTTTTATCAAGAATTCACACGTTGATTTAACATGTAAAGTTAAATATAATGGATATTACAAATAATTCATTCAAGCAAATTAAAGTGAAATAAATCAATGCATTAGAAAAAAATCCTGCTCTGTTTTGGATTTTAACTCATAATATAAACAAAATGTCTGAGACTCAAATACAACTGTCAGTTACTATACCACTGAGCCAACGCGTCCTTTCCTTGAAGACAATTTTGTAAGTGGTTGTATTTATAGTAACAAAGTTCCATGTACGTTCCACAGATAGATTCAATTTTTTTTATATGCAGCAACCAAATTGTTTTGAAATGTGAAGACTAATTAAATGAACAGAATTATTAAGTTTGCACATAAAACTTTTTTGATTGATTGTGAAGTAATGCTGTTCAGTTAAGAGGCTTGTGACTGATTTGTTTTAGTATAATTATGTCATCTTAACAAACTATCCCTATGTTACATTAATACCTTTAAGTGAAATACTCCAGAGAGTTACAGTCAATTAGTGACATCTATATTAGATGAGAAAATTAGCACTTTGTCATAATCTTAATGATGTAAAGTATTCTTATGGACAAAGGGCATTACAGGAGACTCATATTTTCTTGGTTTCTTTTGAAAAGTAAAAAAAATCCTGCTTTGTTTTCCTGGTCTTAAAAAGTTTCTTTTAAAATGGTAATAAGAGCTCAGGATAAGAATATTTTGTGTGAAAGTGACTGTTTGATGAATTATTTACAAGGTGAAAGATGAGTCTCATTTGAGAAATAGGAAATGTGAAGACTTTGAAAGCTATTATGATATTAATGTCATGGGTATTATTGTAAGCCTTTTAAGATTGTTTTTGACAGCTATATTTGTGTATGCCTCAGATAAGCCATGGTTTATATGTAACATGGTATGGACATTGCCCATGGCATTTAGTAGATGACCCCTATCCATTTTGAACTTTTGCCATGACCATTAAAAGCTTGTCCAGCCTCAATACCTAGAGAAAACTTTGGCCTACAGTACTAAGATTAGGTGTAGAGGCATTTCATTTCTATGAGGTGACAGCTTTTGATTTTGTAGGTCAAAGGTCAACTTGTCACAGGTGCATTTACTACTAAAAACCTTCGCTGACGTATACGTTTGGGAATATTTTGGCCTACAGTCTTAACATTTGGACATTTGGTATAAAGTTTGTCATGATAAGTAGATGACACCTAATGATGTTTAGGTTAAGAGGTCAAAACCAGAGTGGCATCAACCACTGAAATATTGTCTGATCAAGTTATAGAAAATGCTTTTGCCTGGAGTCCTAACATTTGATAGATGGTCACTACTAGAACATAGCCTCTATTGACTAGGTCAAAGGCCAATGTGTTGGTGGCATCAGCCAAAAATTTTGTTCTGTAGCCTACACTAAAGTCCTAAGGTTTTGTGTGGAGCTTGTTTTTGACTGAAACTGATGATGCCTATTGATTTTAAGGTCCACACTGAAAGGTCAAGGTCATTGTGGCCTTGTCCACAATATGCTTGTTCAACCAATGACTGGTGACCACTTAAATTTGGCCTACAGCCCTAAGACTTGGTGGGGAGGTAAGTCAGGACTAGAAAATGGCCTCAATTGCCTTTTTAGTTTGGCTTTTTGGAAGAAGTAGTTGAAACTTTTGCTACAATCATTGTCATTGATGTTGCTGATGCCAGTGCTAATAATGTACTGACTTTTATCAGTCAGAAGTTTGTTAAACTTATTAGTTATGATTCTATTATTTTAATATATACATGTATATATTATTTAATAATATGACACTTCACTTTAATATGCACAGAGTGGGGGCTTAAGAGTCCTTTGGACACATTTCTAGTTTTGTTATTATGATATTGAATTTCCCCTAAGAATAAGGGAATCAGTTTTAATCATCATCTGAACTTCAGTATTTTCCAGATTCAAGTTCTTGAATAATTCCTATTGACAGGTTTACTTTTAAACAACACTATTAGCTTATAAAGTAGCCTATTATTTTGTCGAGCTAGGAGAAAAAGCATTATTTTCTTGAAGGTAAATGAATCATTTTAAGACGTAATGTTCAGCACCAGTAATTGATGACTCTAGTGTAAGTGATTAGAGATTTGTCTGAGACGCCAGGAAACAGTGAGTTTCTTATCTGATTGCAAGGAAGCTTCTGGAGCATTTGGTATCAATGAAATGTGAAAGCAATTATTGCAAAGAGCTTTTATTCCAAATTATATTTAGCTACACTGAAAAATAATTTGTCATGACCCACTTTTTGACCTTGGAATCCAGCTTCAATAGTAACAAATCTGTTACATTGAAACTTAATATGTTATAATGCAGAAGTTGTCTTACAAATTTGTATTATTTGAAATTAACAAGATTTTACAGACCTGAGTGAATATCCTGTTTTGAAAATGTTTCTGTAACTACAATTAAATACTAACCCATATTAAAAAATGCCCAATGCAAACATGCACTGGATTGATAACATTTTACAGAAAGGTCAGAATTATTTCACTGACAGATTTGCTAGGGATCAATTAAAGTATATGTTAAAGTAAGCATATGGCACATTACACACTGGTGGATGATGTTATTTAATCAAACATGTAAAACTGTTTCCTACCTTAATTGGCTTTAGGTGAAACAGCTTGTTTTGATGTAAGTGTAAATATAAAATATAATACATGTCTATAACTACAACAGGAACAGTACTCACTTTCATGTTTATTTCCCATAGGCCACTGTGAGTTATTTATACTGTTAATGCAAGTGTACCATGTTACTAGGAAATTTATACTGTTACAAGGTAACAGTATTTTTAACAGTATAAAATATGGTCACAATTGGTCTATTTTCTAAAGAAAATAAAATAGAATCATCATATCACAGTTATTGTTCGGGGTAATGAAATAAACAAGATATGTTTGTAAAACATGTATGCCCCCTATCAGCAGCCAATTAGTCAAGTGATCAGGTTATTTATGATGACTGACTTTAAGTGACCAAAAATCAATAAGGGTTAATTACTGGTCATGACTTAAGTCATTAGGTAATTGTGACCGAAAAGGTTGTGTGCAGCAATTTTATGACAAAGTTATTACAAATCTTACCAAATAATAGATGCACAAATTTTATGAATCATGTAGGCCTCATTTATAAATGACAGCCAAGTTGTTATATTACCTAAGACCTTGAAATGTTGATACCAAAAGGATTTTTAGTTTAATAAAAAATATCAACCAAGGCAACTTGAGTTGTTGAATTTTGGTTAGAAACAGTCATACAGTCAGTTACATACAATATGACATTGACCTTTGACCCTTAAATCAATAGGGGTTATCTACTGGCCAAGACCAATGCACCTGTGAAGTTTGAAGGTAAAGGGCCCATGAGTTGGGATATTGATCAGAAAGGGTTGTTACCTATAAGGTCAATGTATGCTTGACCTCTGACCTTTTAACACCAAAAATCCATTGAGGTCATCTTCTGACCAAAAGTAATGCATCTGTAAAGCTTGAAGGTCAAGGGTCCATGGGTTGTCCAGTTATTGAAAGAAAACCATTTTGAAATACAAGGTCAATGCAACCTTGACCTTTGACCCTGACCCCAAAATCAATAGGTGTCATCTACTGGCCAAGACCAATGCAACTACATGTACAAAATTTGAGGGCCACCAGCCCATTGCTTGTCAATTTAATAATCAGAAACAATTTTTACCTAAAAGGTCAATGCAACCTTGATCTTTGACCCCAAAATCAATAGGGGTCATCTGCTGGTCATGAACAATCATCATACCAAGCTTGAAGTTCCTAGGCCCAAGCATTATTGAGTTATCATTCGGAAACCGTTTGGTTTAATGCAAAGCAATATACTCCCACTTCTTTGAAGGGGGGGGGGGGAGCATAATTACACATGGGTTTGTGAGTAACAGTAAAAATATCATCCCTTGGGTAACAGTATTTTCCTCGGGATGACATTTTTACTGTTACCCACAAACCTGTTTGTTATTTATATAATACTCTTAAAGTACCTTGTTCATAATTAACCCCCAACTTGTGAGGAAAGGTGTAATTACAGTCAGTGATTGAAAATGAATCAAATGCATTGTTAAGTCAAATTTCTTTTTTTTAAGCTTGAATTTTAAAATAAAAAGGTGGAGCCTCTCATTGCCTTAGAAACAAGTAATTTAAAGATAGAAACATCGTAACATGTAACCCTGAATAGATTTTTTGCAAAGTTATGCCCTTTTTTTCTATATAAATATTTTACCCTGGTTATCCTTTAGTTTTTCAGAAACTATAAAATGTTATTCACATCGAACTAGTATGTATGCATATTCACTATAAAAATATAACACTATTTCAGAAGGGCAAATTCTAAAATTCAAAATTCATTCATGCAATTTAAGTTTGCCTCTTTTTGTTAGGGTCATTTTCTCAAAGACTGAGAAAGGCTTTAAACTTGGAATACTAGTCTTGTTCAGTTTTGAAACTGGAATGAGTTTCTAAAGGGTAGGCAGTCTTATAGTATATTTTTTGACTTTTATAGCCTTAAAGCCTCAGATTTGATGAGGACTGTGAGTTTAAGTTATTACAAGAATATAAAATCTATTGATTTGAAGTTAGTTTGTCATAGGTCAAGGTCACATATGAGACACACACTGCCTGTCCACTAACAACTATGCTATAAGTCCCCAGATTTGCTGGGGGAGTTAATTATGGCATGTAAATGACACATTTGATTTTGAGGTTAGTAGGTCATATGTCAAGGTCACTGCAAAGTAAGGTTTTCAGAATAAAGGTTTGAAATAATTGCTTATTGTCCTCAGATTTGTTGGGTGGATGGTCAAGTTAAGTGGATGTGGTGTGGGCAGTAAGTTATTACTAGAAAGATTAAATCGTCTGAATTTGAGGTCAGAAAGGTCAAGCTAATTGATGTCTGTTAAAAAAGCTTTGTCTTAAAGTCCTCAGATTCAACATTATGGAGATGATCATAACTTGTAATAAATTGCAATTTTTCGCACTTATAAACAAACAAATATCCTCTATTTATTGAACATCTTTGAATTTGGCAAGATTTTTATGTAAATATTATCAATTATAATTTATACTAGATAAACATTATGAATAGGCATTCCCAAAAGCACATTTTCATGCAGAGACATTTTAGTGCCCAAATTAGACTGAACTAAATTATCAGTAGTTACTTTCTGTCTGTTCGTTAATTGGGGCAATTTTCACCTCAATCTTTTATCCAAGTTCTTTTTAGCATCATATCAATGTATCACTATGTAAGAAAGTATCAGTTAAGCATCAAAATTGTCATTCAAACCGACATTTTGGTTTTATTGTCCTGAAAAACCACCAAAAATTGATTGACACGTATAATACTGTGACAGATTGTCACTTCAGTTGTTATTTCTTTCATTATTGTATCAAGAAAATCAATTGGTAATTTGTAACCTCAAGAGCTGTGCATTATTCAGGTTTTGTTATTCAATTTCCACCAGTTGATCTCAGATATTGGAATCAGGTTTGTAGGAAGACATTGAAAACTTTGACAAGAAGACAACCCAGACGATTTATAGCATTTCTATGGAATTACTCAGGCATCATAACAGGATGTTTGTATCTTTAGAAATATTTGTCATGTTTTAAACTTTTACAGATCTGTGAGTTTAATTCAGAATTCAAGAAAACATGAATTTTAGAAGGTGGTTCATTATAATACTTTTTTTTCCACTTGATAATGTTGAAGAACAACAATATTCATGAAAGATCTTAATAATATATTTATTTCCATTTCACAGGCCACTTAACACACCAGTCCTTTATCCTTTATAACAGTGAACAGTTAATACCAATGAATAATTTTATACATGTATACTGAGTCCAACACTATCTTGACATTCGTCTTCAAATTTAAAATTGATACGGTACAATGCAAATTGATCAGAGATAATAATAATATAAACATGGTTCCTGGTTGGATGCCAAAATTAGTCATTATGATTAGATGAATGTGAAACCATGGAGGACACTCAGAATTACTGCTCTGCAGCTCTACACCCAGCCCCCTCCACAAAATTTACCAACCCCACCCCCACTCCGCTCCCAAAATTATTGAACAAATTACTCATAAACTTTACTCAAGTTTGTGTTCCTAGATGTTAATGCATTTTCAGGGAGGTTTGTCATATTTTTCTAATAAAAAGTTTGCAGTTTGTTTGTTTTAAAATTAATAATTTCTGCCCCAAATATTTGGGAAAGTTGCAATAAAAAAATAGATGATTATTATAAATGAAATTAATATAAGCCTTTTTTTGAGCGGTGAATTTTAACTCTGATTTTCCATTTGTTTAACCATCCATAAATATTTTTGATTTTATCTATTGAAGGTATTTATATCCACTATAATTGACAAGGTGTCATAGGTGACAGGTTAATATAGTTATTGTCACTTGACGTTTAATTTTTAGTTTTATTCAGAATGAATTTGACTAATTTAATACTGGAATTTAAGATGTGTTAATTGTTATATCTCTGGATATTAAAAGATTTTTTAATTAAAAAAAAACTAAACAGTGAACCTCTGATATATAGCTTTATTCATGATATAAATATGTGTAAAATGTTACACTTTATTATCTCCCCTGATAGCACAACATGCCACAGGAATAACCATTAGCCGGTCATTTAAGCTCAGCAACTCAGATAAAGGTGTCAAAACAGTAGACCATTTAAGAGCAAATCACAGAAAATGATTGTCTCACAATTTTGACTGAATATGTATTAAAACATTGGTTATTTGGGGTTTAATAACTAGGTCACCAAGGGAAGTCAGAGTAAAATATTGTAAACAGTCTTGATACCAAAATGTACAAGCAGGCAGTAACCATGCTGGAAAGTCTCCAATATAATGGTCCATGGTTTTGTTTGACTTTTAAAAGGAAAAACAACATTTACTGTTATTTATATTTATCTTTCTTTCAGTGAAGGAGTATAATGCATAATTTATTTATTTCAGACACAAGAAACATTAAATGTTGGTGAACATGTTTTAGATGTTTAGTAAAAGTATGGGACTGATGAGGCCATTCTTGTGACTCAGAAGGAATACAAAAGACAAACAGTTAAGGAAGCCCTCAGGTAAATGACATAATTTTTATTTCTGCAAAACATTAAAATTATTAAAAGTTTCTTGGGCAAAATTATGTAATTATAAAATAGGAATTTGAGATGTAAAACAGTTATCAACAATTAGAACAGAAAATTTAACAAAATAATTAGATTGCAAAAACTAGTGAATTAAAAGATATACATCATTTGAATCTTCAGAATATCCTCTCTGGTCTATATATGTATATACTTAGAGATGCTATCATATATAATGTATCTGGTTACTTTATGATTATATCATTATATAGTACATTGACCTGATTGACTGTATATACATGTATATAAAAAAAGATTTGCCCTTTTAGTTCAGTAATGTCATCTTTATCAAAGTTATAATCTTGACCTCAATTTCAAATTTTTCATATTTACTTCAGAATCAATGCGTGTACTTGAGTAATAATCATTTACTTGAATGTCTGATATTTTTTCTACAAATTTTGATGCATTTTTGGCATTATGTTATCACGTACAGTTATACTATCAGTGTGTTATTACTGCATCTTCAGTCAATGAAATCTGAAGGATAATATATTGAAACGTTTTGTTCATTGAAGCCATATCTTAAAACTTCTCTGTCCAGTTTTCTTAAACTTTTTTTATGAAATGGAAATTGATATGCTTTACTTGCCATTTGTACAGTACGTAACAATAAGCTTGGGCTGATAGTGAAAGGTTCCATTTTTTATTATGAAGGAAAAAAATAGTGTCGTGAAACTGTATAAGTCCAGAGGGGTAGGTTGAAGTTAAGCAGGATTTGCCTTTCGGCAAGTTCAATTGAAAAATTATTTCAAACACTGAAAAACAGTTGTTTTCTTGTATGCGATTCAGGGCCATCATGGCCCTCTTGTATAAGTTGTTAAAAAACTAAAATTATATTGTTTCCATAATATTATGGTTGATTCTAAAAATTTTAGATTTGCCACAGATTAGAATATGGCTCTGTGATTGAACCCGCATTATTACATAAACATAATAAATGTTCCTGAAACAATATATTAATCAATCTGCTGCTATTTTATAGAGGACTTAAAGTGAGAGACATTTGCTCTTAATATTGAAATATACCAATATGTTTCATTCATAAAGATATTTTAAAATTATTATTTATCAATATTAAATTTTGTAAACAACAGACAGCAAATAAATAGCTTTGAATGTTTCAAGTAGTCTTTGCTTTATAGTATGACTGGTTTAGTATTGAAGTGTAAGTCAGCACAAAGTTGAAAATTCTTTCCATATATATTTGCAGAATTTTTGGGAAGACCAAATATAGATAAAAATCTGGAAGTTACAAGAGTGATCCCTCATAAGCATTAATCACAATAAAATTAGATGAAAATTGCAGATCAAGTCTGAACATGAGGGATAATGAAAAAGTGCAACATCCCTCGACACGCCCCCTTACACCTAGCACAGGCTTGAGCAATTTTCAATGCTTAAAAGTGCTGGAATCAATAATCCCATTTGCTAGTTTAACATAAACCAGTATCTGTATAAAAATATCACAAGGGAGTTGTATGATAAGAATGATATATTATGTTATGGTCTGAAAACAACACAAATAATGATTATAGATCAACAGAATTGATTACAATTTGTTATATATTAGGTCAAAGTATACAAATTACAGGGAAAGTAGTGCCAAGTCAATTATTCTGGAGCTACCAGTAATAGAGATTTAATGATTGGTTAGAGTGAGATTATAGAAGTTTTGTCATTTGAGTTTTAAAAGTCCCAAAAATCATGATCATTGAGATGTCATTAATCCTGTAAAATATCTATTGACACGCCCTCTCCTGTAAAATATCTATTGACACACCCTCTCCTGTAAAATATCTATTGACAAGCCCTCTCTTGTAAAATATCAATTGACACGTCCTCTCCTGTAAAATATCTATTGACAAGCCCTCTCCTGTAAAATATCTATTGACAAGCCCTCTCTTGTAAAATATCTATTGACACGTCCTCTCCTGTAAAATATCTATTGACACACCCTCTCCTGTAAAATATCTATTGACACACCCTCTCCTGTAAAATATCTATTGACACGCCCTCTCCTGTAAAATATCTATTGACAAGCCCTCTCCTGTAAAATATCTATTGACAAGCCCTCTCCTGTAAAATATCTATTGACACACCCTCTCCTGTAAAATATCTATCGACACACCCTCTCCTGTAAAATATCTATTGACAAGCCCTCTCCTGTAAAATATCTATTGACACGCCCTCTCCTGTAAAATATCTATTGACACACCCTCTCCTGTAAAATATCTATTGACACACCCTCTCCTGTAAAATATCTATTGACAAGCCCTCTCCTGTAAAATATCTATTGACACACCCTCTCCTGTAAAATATCTATTGACACACCCTCTCCTGTAAAATATCTATTGACAAGCCCTCTCTTGTAAAATATCTATTGACAAGCCCTCTCCTGTAAAATATCTATTGACAAGCCCTCTCTTGTAAAATATCTATTGACAAGCCCTCTCCTGTAAAATATCTATTGACATGCCCTCTCCTGTAAAACATCTATTGACACGCCCTCTCCTGTAAAACATCTATTGACACGCCCTCCTGTAAAATATCTATTGACACACCCTCTCCTGTAAAATATCTATTGACAAGCCCTCTCCTGTAAAATATCTATTGACACACCCTCTCCTGTAAAATATCTATTGACACACCCTCTCCTGTAAAATATCTATTGACACACCCTCTCCTGTAAAATATCTATTGACACACCCTCTCCTGTAAAATATCTATTGACAAGCCCTCTCCTGTAAAATATCTATTGACACACCCTCTCCTGTAAAATATCTATTGACACACCCTCTCCTGTAAAATATCTATTGACAAGCCCTCTCCTGTAAAATATCTATTGACACGCCCTCTCCTGTAAAATATCTATTGACACACCCTCTCCTGTAAAATATCTATTGACACACCCTCTCCTGTGAAATATCTATTGACAATAGATATTGTCCCGAACTCGGCAACTGTGGGTTTTTCCAAGCTAATCCCCTGATGAGAACAAACTTTAACTGTTCTATCTTCATGGTGCACTACCGGTCACAATAGATTAATCAACCTGTTGTGCTTATTTCTAAAGCTGTAACTGTAAAAGTTTGTTTGTACCCCTGGATTACTTGGGAAAAACATGAAATACTTTTAATTCCACTGATAGTCTATTGCCTGATGTCAGCCTGTTTTTATGCCACCGCAATCTGCGATGTGGTGGCATATAGCGATTCACCTGTGTGTGTGTTTGTGTGTGTGTGTGTGTGTGTTATATAGATTATATAGTGAAGTTAAAAAATCTTCTTGTGAAAAACTACTAGTCCAATTTCAACCAAACTTGGCTGGATTGTTCCTAGGGTGAAGGGCTTCCAAAGTTGTTCAAAGAATTTCATTCCATGCAGAAATCTGGTTGCCATGGCAACCAAAAGGAATTATAAGAATAAATTTAAAAAATCTTCATGTAAAGACCCAAAAGGCCTAGAGCTTAGATATTTTGCATAAGGCATTGTCTGGTAGACCTCTAACAAGATTGTTCAAATTATAGCCCTGGGGTCAAAATTGGCCCAGCCCCGGGGGTCATTGATTTTCACTATGTACATATAGTAAAAACTTTAAATACCTTCTTGTAAAAACCCAAAAGGCCTACAGCTTAGATATTTTGCATAAGGCATCATCTGGTAGACCCTTACCAAGATTGTTCAAATTATAGCCCTTGGGTCAAAATCGGCCCCGCCCCGGGGTCATTGATTTTCGTTATATGTACATATAGTAAAAACTTAAAACACCTTCTTGTAAAGACCCAAAAGGTCTAGAGCTTAGATATTTTGCATAAGGCATTGTCTCTACCCAGATTGTTCAAATTATAGCCCTGGGGTCAAAATCGGCCCCGCCCCAGGGGTCATTGGTTTTCCTTATATGTATATAGTAAAAACTTAAAAAAAAAATCTAGCAATTGACAAATGCTAGAGGTTAGCAGTGATATCTTGCATGAAACATTGTGTTGTAAACCTCTAGCAAGATTGTTCAAATTATAGCCCTGGGGTCAAATTTGCCCCCGCCATGGGGGTCATTGATTTCAATATATACATATAGTAAAAAATAAAAAAATCTTATTGTCTGAAGGTACAAGGCTTAGAGCTTTAATATTTGTTAAATAATATCATCTAAAGGTACTCTACCAAAGTTGTTCAAATTTTGCCTCTTGTGTCAAAATTAGCCCCGCCCCTGGGAGCCATAGGTTTATCTTATATGTACAGTACGCTCAGCGCGGCTTTTTCAAAACCCGCGTGACCCCGCGGACGAGGTTTACCGCGGACGAAAATTTGCTCAGATATTGTCCGCGTGACCCAGCGGACAGAAAATTTTCACCACCGCGGACATAAATCGGCGGCTGAAACCGTTTCCCCCGCGGAACGCAGTGGTAAACTGCGGAGGAACGCGGCGGTCAAACACCGGTCAACGCGGTGGAAACCTTAAATTTTAAAAATTAATTACTGTATTTAAACATCAGTATACGTACGTACATGTACTGTAACATGTACTGTACATATACATGTAACCATATGTAAAATTTGTTTGTTTTCTTTCTTTTTTGTTTTAATAAAAGTACATGTACAAATACAGTGTTTTCTTGTTCTTCTTCTTGTTATTGTGTTGGGTAATGTATAATAATTATGTATTCGACATCAAGATAAATCATTGTCGTCGCAACTTCATTGTAGTGAGAAACTTGAAGTCAAATAATGAAAAATTCGGCATATGACATTTATGAAAAAGATACTACAACAATTTATATGTTAGCTTTTGTTTCTTATTTAAAAACTTTGAAAACGTAACCCTCAACAATTTATTCAGGCAATATTCCAGGACGTCTCTTTCAATTGTCAGATGCGTTTTACTGTTTCTGTTTATTTGCATGTTGATCATAAAGTCTTATATTTTATTTGGAACATTAAAAGAAAGCGTTTATTTCACCAAAATATACATTTAAATGATATTCTTGATTATATCTAATTACAGGTGTGAGCGTAATGTATATGTTTTGAAGTTTGTATCAACTATTGAAGTTTATTTTCATTTTTGTTTCAGTAGTTTGTTTGTTTGTTCTTTTTTATTTTTTTATAGATTTTTTTTGCAGAATTTTGTTAAACTTGACGTTATACTTTTTGTTATTTTATTATGAACAGTATGCATGTACATACATGTATATAAGGCAAACAAGCACATGGCAGTTATTTTCTAAGAACTTCCATCGACCGATTTTCAAGTTAAAAATATTTCATTTTATTTTTATCTTAAGATATTATTGTTCATAGGAATAATAGTATTTGTAGACAACATGTAGTTTTAAGTACATACAATTGAACGTAATTGTCTTTGCTTTCTTGTATTTATCATATTAAGTTTTCCTTGAAATTAATTAAAGAGAACCTTTTTGAATTTTTGTACAGTATGTACAGTATACAAAAACTTTTTGGCAAGTGTCATGCATATTTCTCATGTCCATTTTCGACGGGGTTTTAACTGTAGAAAAAACACAAACAAACAAGTCTACCCGTTTTTAAAGAATATAATTGCATACAAATAAAATCTTATAGATGGTTTAAATATCTTTTTCTTTTATTTCTAATATATGTACATGTATTTTATTTATGTCTTGTCTTGTATTCACACTCATCGACCTCTTACAAGACATGTACTGTAGCGTCAGTCATCATTGAGAAATCAGCACAAATGTCCTTTTTTTTACTCATCATATTTATGGCTCCCATATAGTTTAACAGCAATAATACTTTGAGAACCACAAGGAATGAAAAAGTAAAGATGACAGTGATAAATTACGATTTCAGTTGTAAAAATATTGGTATGTGGACGAAATAGTTTTGTGGACGTTTATAACAAAAATATTAAAAACAACAACAAAAACAGGTACAGCTGTAATTATTTTTATTTCAAATTCCGTTCAAAAAATGTAACGTATAATAACATTTAAGGAGACGATTGTGGTCAATTTTCAAGTCATTGTGTAAAAACGATGACGTTAAAAAATAATAAAACGTCTATTATTTTTGGATTTTAATTTATACTGACCAACTGACCATGGCGTTCCCCCGCGGGAAACGGGTGACTGATTTTATCGACGAATGAAGAAGGGTCGTCAGAATTTTGTCCGCGGTGGAAACAACTGAACACCGGGGATCGCGGGGGGAATTAGGTTTCATCGCGGACGAACCCCCGCGTTTGTCCGCGATAAAAAAAAATCGTCTGCGGTGGTATCGCGGAAAAAGCAAAACCCGCGGTGAGCGTACTGTATATAGTTAAAACTTAAAAGATCTTCTTCTCTAAATTTACAAAGGATAGAGTTAAGATATTTTGCATGAAACATTGTGTGGTTAACCTCTAGCAAGATTGTTCAAATTATAGCCCTGGGGTCAAAATTGGTTCGGCCCCGGGGGTCATTGATTTTCATTATGTACATATAGTGAAAAAAAACATTTTTTTGTCTTAAGGTTGATGCACAGCTATGAAATTTGAACCATGCGGTGGCATAGCATTTTTCTCAAATGCAATCTTGTTTATAGGTTAGGGAATGTTTTGAGATTGCTCATAGAGAAGGATAACAAAATACACATTTTCATTATGTGTGAATACTTTAGTTGCCAAACACAGTATAGATAATTTGATCACTACTGTTTCCAGATTTTGATAGCAGGAGGACAATAGTGAACAGGTCAATACCATGACATACTCCCCCCACCCCCTCCCCCACACACACACTTTATTAAACTTCATTGTCAATAATTTCAGAGAACAATGTGTAATTGGACCCTGACCTTTATACTGTCCCAGTCCCCGTTGGACCCCAAATGTCACAGGGATAGAAAAATGTGTAACCTGACTAGGATTCAAACCCCAGACTATTGGCATACCATACCGCAGCTCTACCAACTGAGCTGTCCAGCTGCTTATAGTATTTCCCCAAAATAAGCGAACTGTTCAATACTGTGACATATAATTTTCCAATTTTTCTGTGAAGAAGGAACCTTTATATTAAACCTATCAATTTCTCTGACAGAATGAGACAGCCACTGTGAGCAAGTGTCTGACTTGTGCCACTTGGAATGACATAATTAATAAATTAGTGTCACTTTTACACTCAATACTAATTGTTACATCGATTCCTTTATGTTTTATTTTAGGTAGAGACTTATTAAGTATTTATCTGTGATGTTTGTAGCAGAAATGAAGAGAGGGCTCATTTGATTTTTCTACAATTATTTCTTCATTAGTCAAGTTGTAAATTAACCCTTTCTCATCTAACTATCTTAAGACTTTTAAAAATTTACTTACTGGATGGGAAACACTTGTAGACCATGAACTATAGTCCCATAGAGCCACAGATGTGCCAGCTGATTTTGGTCTGAGCTCAAGATGCTTTGGAAAATCAGTAAGGTGGAAAAACCACTGAGATGTAACCAAAAAATGAAGTAAAATTGATGTCAAAACCAAACAACCAAATCCCATCTATAGTAATTCTGTTATCAAAGCTCTTCCTGCAATTCATTGATGTTATTGTGAAAATTTTAACATGTTATACTTAATTACATGTGATATACAGCAGCTCTATGTGATAACTCATTATTTGATGTTTATGTATTATTAGGAAGATAAAACAATTTTCAATACAAGATTGCTGTATTGGAAAAAAAGATGTCATTTAAAAGGTTTTTTTTTCAGAAGAAGATTTTAGCAGAATCGCCCTACTGTGAAACAATTTATCAAATCAGTTCTGTTAAATCCACCTTGCCAGTGAAACTAAGATATCTGCTATATATAGCAGTGATTTTCTGATATTTTATTGAATTTGGCCTGTATTTATTATAGGCAGAGAATAACATTGGACACTTTCCAGTTGTCTTTATTGACACAGTATATATACATATATGTACCATATCATCAACATGGTCCTGCACAATATATTGGATATAAAATTCTATATGTCTAGGATTATATACGTGTAGGGTTATTCTGTAAAGGGTACCTGTACCTTATGTAAAATTATCTATGTAATAGACTCAGGAGAGTATTTGGTCAATTACAGAGATGTATAATTAATGGGTAAATTAACTGATGCTATAATTGTTTTCATATGGTGTAACTAATAGAGGAGTGGGAGGACTGCAGTAATAACTCAGTGTTAATGAAATGATTATGATCTTGTAACTCTATTTACAGAGTGCATTCCATCCATCAGTATGAAACATAATTATGGTACATTCATAATGTAACTTTATAATTCTGCAGTTGGAAAGTGGATACAGTGCTAGTGTAATTGATATGATATCTGTGATGGCTTTATAAAATGGTTATATAAAGTGATAGTTTTTTGTCAGAATATCATATATCTACCTTGTCAAAAAAAGAGACTGGTATTATAGAACTTAGTTTTGTCTTCAGTAAAAAGTATTAAGCCATAAGGAATATTGTATATGATTTCATTTTGTGACAGGTGAGTGCCAATTTTAACTTCTTCCTGAGGGAAACTTATTTTTTCAATTTACCAGCATTATCTTATTTCATTTTTACTTATCTAATACTTTTTTATAGCATGATGGGCAGAACTATTGATTTCCTGTAGACTAAATTGTTAGCTAAAATCATGTCTTTAATGTGCACAATTTAACACCAATTGAACACCTAATAATGCCTGTTATTTGACTCTTGAATTGCTGCAGTTCAAAACTTCAATGCTTTTGGTACAGTTAAAAATCTTGATACAACCATGTGGTCTTGAAATTGGTTTCTTTCCTTTCATTTTAAAAGACCTTCAATACTTCTGGCAGTCTAAAATTGGTGTATTTTCAGACATTAATGCCTTTTGCTTTTAAACCAGTAACCAGTGCAGTTTAACGCCATGAAATGGTTGCAGTTTAAGACTTAAATACCATTGGCCTTGGAATTGGTGCATTTTAAGACCTTGATACCTCTGGCCTTTAAAGTGGGTGCAGTTTAAGACTTTAGTACCAGTTTTGCCTTTGAATTAGTGTTTGTTAAGACCGTGATATTTTTGGCCTCAAAATTGTAAAGTTTTAACCCTTAAAACTTTGAAATTGATTCAGTTTAAGACCTTAATTAAAACTTTTGGCCTTGAAAATGATGCACTTTAAATATTACCTTGATACCTTTATCCTTGAATTTAATGCAATTTTAAATACTTCGATACAATTTCGCCATAAGGTAATTGGCAAGCTTTAAGGCTTTGATATATACCCTTGGCCTTGAAATTGGTGCACTTAAAGACTTTAATATCTTCGGCCTTGAAATTTGTTCAGTCTTTTGACTTTGAAAATGGTGCACTTTTAGACCTTGATAAAGTAACCTTAAATGTCTTGAATTTGGTGTACTAACAAGACTTTAATACCTTCAGCCTTAAAATTGATTTAAGTTTTTTTGGCATTGAATTGGCAATGGTGCAGTACATAACCTTGATAAAGTTACATTTGGTCTTGAATTTGGTGCAGTTTAAGACCTTGATTGTAACCTTTGGTCTTTAAATTGGTGAAGTTTAAGACATTGATATATTATGCCAAAATTGATTCAATTTCATCTATGCCAGTTGCTATTAAATTGGTGCAGTTTAAAACTTTGTATATTTTGTTTCTAAATTGGTGCAGATTATACATTACATTTGACCTTTAAAATTAGTGAAGTTAAAAACCTGTCCTTGATAACTTTGGTTTTTAAATGTATAATCAAACTCCATGATGTTATTTGTTTCAAATTGAAACCAAGATCCAAATGCACAGCAAATTAAGCAAGTCCATTTAACAAATTTAAAGATGTTAGTATTAAAGAAAGTTATTTATTAGCTTTAAGGTCTTATGTTAAGCTGAATTCTTTGATAAAATTATATCAATTACTATACACTGAAGAGAAAGAGTGAGTTTCTTAACTGTAATAGATGGACTTTTTATACACCTGTTTGAAAAACGGGACGTATTATGGGAACGCCCCGGGCGGGCGGCGTCCAATTTTGTCCGGAGCATATCTCCTACATGTATGGAGGGATTTTAATGAAACTTCATAGAAATATTCACCACTATGAGGAGCAGTCTGCGCACATGAACCAGGTCTCTAGGTCAAAGGTCAAGGTCACACTTAGAGCTCATTGAAAAATGCTTGTCCGGAGCAAAACTTCCACATGTATAGAGGGATTTGAATATTACTTGGCACAAATGTTCAGCATTGTGAGGCGGAGTGTCGCACGCAAGATTCAGGTCCTTGCGACCAAGGTCAAGGTCACACATAGAGGTCAAAGTTAAGATAAAAATATGAAGATGTGTATATGGACCATTTAGTCATCATTTATTGAGGGATTGTAACACAAATGGTCATTATCAAGACTATGGCTGTGATACATATAATTTAGGTCAATATATACAAGGTCAAGGTCACTAAAGATGATGAAATATCCAGATTTTGTCCGGAGCATATCTCCTACATGCATGGAGGGATTTTAATGAAATTTCATAGAAATGTTCACCATTATGAGAAGCCATGTCACGCACATGAACTAGGTCTCTAGATCAATGGTCAAGGTCACACTTAGAGCTCATTGAAAAACGCTTGTCCGGAGCAAAACTTCCACATGCATAGAGGGATTTCAATATAACTTGGCACAAATGTTCATCATTGTGAGGCCGTGCATAAAATTCAGGTCCCTGCGACCAAGGTCAAGGTGACACATCCTGTGCATATCTTCCCTGCTGATTTGTTTTAAGGTTCATTTAACAACACAGTGCCATGAATAAAAACTTGCTTGCTAGATAACACATATCCATAATGCCCCCATCTCCATCTAAAGCTTTCGTAAACGAGCGTATTTTGTGACTATGGCACCCTTGTTAATTCTTAATGGGCCGCCACTGAGGTTTTTTATCCCCCGCCGAAAAGGCGGCGGGGGATATAGAAATAGTCTCTGTCCGTCCGTCCGTCCGTCAGACCTTCCACACTACCGAATAGGGATAGGGGGCCATCTAACTTTTAACAGAACAAAGAAGAACAATAGAATTCATTTCTTAACAATAGATTAAGGGGCCATTGGCCCTCTATTAAACAATAGAAAATAACAAAAGAAATGGCCCCTTATTCCATTTCGGCCGGACGTCCGTCCGTCCTTCCGTCCAACATTTTTGTCTGGAGCATATCTCTAAAAGTATTTGAGTTATCAACTTAAAACTTCATAGGTGGATAGACCTCATTGAGGAGGAGTGCAGTGCACAAGAATGATAACTCTACCCTGCATAATGTTTGAGTTATTGCCCTTTATTATTTTTCAAAATTGATTTTTGTGCAGAGCATAACTCCAAAAGTCTATGAGATATCAACATGAAGCTTCATAGGTGCATATATCTCACTCAGGAGGTGTGCAGTGCACAAGAATGATAACTCTACCTTTCATAATTTTTGAGTTATTGCCCTTTGTTATTTTTCATACTTAATATTTCACCTGAGTGGAGCAAAACTCAAAAAGTTTTTGAGATATCAACATGAAATGTCATAGTTGGATAGATCTTATTGAATAGGAATGTTGTGCACAAGAATGATGACTCTTCCCTATACAAATTTTGAGTTATTGCCCTTTGTTCTTTTTCATACTTATATTATGTCCGGAGCTTATCTCAAAAAGTATTTGAGGTATCAACTTGAAACTAAATAGGTGGATGAATCTCATTGAGGAAGAGTGCAGTGCACAAGAACGATAACTCTACCCTGCATAATTGTTTATATAGTTATTGCTTTTTTTTATTTTTTAAAATGAATTTTTGTCCAGAGCATAACTCAAAAGGCCTTTGAGATATCATTATGAAACTTCATAGGTGCATAGATCTCACTCAGGAGGTGTGCAGTGCACAAGAATGATAACTCTACCATTTATAACTTTTGAGTTATTGCCCTTTGTTATTTTTCATACTTAATTTTTCAATTCAATTTTTTTAAAAAGTATTTGAGGTATCAACTTGAAACTTCATAGGTGGATAGATCTCACTCAGGAGGTGTGCAGTGCACAAGAATGATAACTCTACCATTTATAACTTTTGAGTTATTGCCCTTTGTTATTTTTCATACTTAATTTTTCAATTCAATTTTTTTCTCAAAAAGTATTTGAGGTATCAACTTGAAACTTCATAGGTGGATAGATTTTACTGAGGAGGGATGCAGCACACAAGAATGATAACCTACCCTGGATTATTTTTCAGTTATTGCCCTTTGTTATTTTCAGCCATCAGTATTCACATAGGTTTCAAATCTGTAATCACTATAGCCATCAGTTTTCATTACCAAAAGACCTCTTAAAATGGAATTATTCCGCTCTACTACATATACATTCTTCCAATGAGCAAACACATTCGGCAGGGGATGGCCATGTTGACATGGCTCTTGTTAACATGACACTGGACAGGAAATAATTTTTCGAGCTTAAATTTTCTATGTGCTGTAGGTCTAGAACCTTTCACTTACTCTAGTTTGCCAGTTGCAACTCAAAGCAGGTGGAGAATATAACACAAAATTTACACTTTTTAGTTTATATCTGATTTTATTTCTTAATTACCCTTGCATATTTTTCTGTTTTAAGTGCCCCAGCTGAACTATGTAGGCTTTTGGACCTCAATGAATTTCCTGTAATGATGTTTCTGTAATGTTTTGTATTCTATAATTGTAGCTATTGAAGGAACCAAGAGAATAAGTTTAAACATAAGATGAATGATTTCTCTCATTGTAAGACAGGATAATTAGATATAGAAGATGTAAATCATCTCAACAGACTGATATATAGTCAGTGATCAACTTCTTTTTTCTCAACCTCATAAAGACATTGATTATGATAAATTTGTAACTATAAAATCAGACATTAGATTTAGTGCTTATAGTTGAAAATAGACAACAATATTCAAGGAATTTCAGGACTGTGAGAATGAAATTCAAATTTCATGGAATTAGATATAAATAAACTATTTGCTAGTTAAAAGAGTGGCTTGTTATATTTTTAACTTATTGTCTTAAATTGATTGCATGATGATTGCAGTCATTTAAATGTTAATTAATTGAGATAAATTTGTTAATTATCAGGAAATGTTGTCATAAACTAATGAGGCAGTAACTGCATGATTTTAGAAAAAATCAGTCTGGCTGGCACAACTTCCCTTTTTGTAACTGATGATAATGTACCTTTATTATTCAGACTGATTTTCACATTGTTATTTGAACTTTAGAGCGTCTGTGTAAACAAATCCAATGTACAAAAAATTGATTCCAACTTAACATTCTGTATTGGATAATCTGGGCCCTTTATATTATATGTAACACAAATTATAATTTTTAAAAGAGATTTTAAAATAGCACGCCTCCAGATTCATGTATATTATTTTCTTGACAGTTTTGAGAGTATACATATTAAAAAGTAGAATATTGTGACGCAAAAAAGATACATTTGATTTACACATTGCAAACAACACTTAAAATCAACATTTAAATTACCAAAAAAGAGAACAATGTCAAGATTGTAATTTTTAACCAGGTTTTCCGAAGGAAAAAACTGGTTATTAGATTGAGGTATGTCGGCGGGCGGATGGGCGGACGGGCGGGCGGGCGTAAACAATTTCTTCTGTGCGCAACTCCTCCTACATTTTTCATCGGATTTTGACCAAACATTCACAGAAGCTTTGTCATCAAGTGACCTGGCGCATATTGTCGGGGTTTTGTGATTGGATAATATTTGACCTAATTATGGCCCTTTGTTTTTTTCCTTATATAGAATATATAGTGAATAATTTCTTCTGTGCCCAACTGTTCCTACATATCTCAATGGATTTTGACCAACTTTCACAGAGGCTTTGTCATCTAGTGCCCTGGTGCATAATGTCGGGGTTTTGTGATTGAATAATATTTGACCTAATTATGGCCCTTTGTTTTTTTTCCCAATATAGGATATATAGTGAACAATTTTCTGTGCGCAACTCCTCCTACATTTCTCAACGGAATTTGACCAAACTTTCACAGAGGCTTTGTCATCAAGTGCCTTAGGGCATATTGTCAGGGTTTTGTCATTGTATAATATTTGACCTAATTATGGCCCTTTGTTTTTTTTCCTTATACAGATTATATAGTGAACAATTTTTACCATGCGCAACTTCTTCTACATTTCTCAACAGATTTTGACCAAACTTTCACAGAGGCTTCGTCATCAAGTGCCCTGGCGCACATTATGGGGGTTTTGTGATTGGATAATATTTGACCTAATTATGGCCCTTTGTTATTTTTCCTTATACAGAATATATAGTGAAAAAAATTTTCAGTGCTGAACTCCTACATTTCTCAACGGATTTTTTTCAAACTTTCACAGTAGCTTTGTCATCCAGTGCCCTGGTGCATATTGTCGGGGTTTTGTGATTGAATAATTTTTTATTTAATTATGGCCCTTTGTTTTTTTTTCCTTATACAGAATATAATTATAGTGAACACTTCCTCTGTGGCAATTCCTCCTACATTATTCATGTATTACATTGCACATAGTTACATTGTTTGTTGCTTGTATTTGTATTTCAAATACAACATATTTATCTACAATGGTGATAATTGAAAACCTGGTTTCATGGCATTGCCATGTTTCTTGTTTTATTATTTTATTGTTTTATTTTATGTTTGTTTCAGCAGCACGAATCTGATTCAATTCATTTTTAAATCAGTTTTCAGCAGCATGAATCTGATTCAATTCATTTTTAAATCAGTTTTTAGATATTTAGCTGAATTTTAATTTGCGCTTTATTTCATGTTGATAGGTCTATTTAAACTCATGTTATAAGTATTTAAGTGCATCAAAAGAACCACATTTTTGTTTTATTTTACTGCGACGTCCATTATATTGTGACCTCATGTCAATTGTTTTCTATCAGGTTCGCACCGTTGCTATATATATTTAGACAAATAAAGAAACCTGATGTTCATTAGTAGTAGATCGGGAAAAAACAAAATTTAGTTCTCGAATAAGGACCTTTCAGTATTGTCTTAGAGTCATCTGCAGAAGGGGTGAAGCAAGTCTCCAGAGTGAAGCAAGTCCAAGAAGCGCAGCAAGTCTTGGAAGCGCAGCAAGTCTAAGAAACGCAGCAAGTCCACGAAGTGCAGCAAGTCAAAGAAGGGCAGCAAGTGCCAAAGCGCAGCAAGTGCCAAAGCGCAGCAAGTTGAAAAGCGCAGCAAGTCTATAAGCGTAGCAAGTCTAAAAGTGCAGCAAGTCCAAAAGTGCAGCAAGTCCAAAAGCGAAGCAAGTCTAAAAGCGCAGCAAGTCCCAAAGCTCAGCAAGTCTAAAAGTGCAGCAAGTCCAAAAGTGCAGCAAGTCCAAAAGCGAAGCAAGTCTAAAAGTGCAGCAAGTCCAAAAGTGCAGCAAGTCCAAAAGCTGAGAGCAAGTCCAGAGGTGCAGCAGGTCAAGAAGCGCAACAAGTCCATCCAACAAGCAAGTTCCTTACGTTCTTGAAACAAAGTCACCTTGTGTAGTGGACCCACCAAGACTAACGTATGACAGTCAAAATATACAAAATTAGCTGTTGCTATATTGAGTATAAATGCAGTAGAAATATTGTGATTAAGAATGCAAAACCAGTCAATTATTAAATATGTAAATTATTACTTGACTCATTTTACTTTGTACAGTTTTGTCATGTTCTATTTCTTGAAGTATTTTGGCTTATCTGGAGGCATGCAATTTTAAAATTTTCTTTTAATTTTAAGGATAATCAGGATGAAAGTTATAAAACTCAACTGACAAGAACAGTAAATATCAACCTTCTGGTTAAATTGATTGTAATATTTGGCAAAAAATGAAGTGCAAACAAATTTGTTGAAATATCAACAAAAGATATTGATTATTGGAGAATATAATTATGTCAGAGTTAACAAGAATTTACAAGAATGTTTTTATAATCAAGTCATTTGGAATGATCAATTTATCTGGTCTTATGGTGACAGCAACTAAATCTATCCACCATTTAGAGTCGGCATCAGGGTAACCACTTATGTTAAGTTTTTGTAATACCTTAAATATTTTTAAAGTCCATTGACATATGGCTTTGAAACTTTGCACACTTGTTCACCATCATGACCCAAACCTGTAGACAGGAGGAGGTAACTCTATGAAGCTTTTTTCACAGAATAATGCCCTTTTTTCAACTTAGAATTTACATTTAAGTTTGCATTTTACCTCAGATATCTATGAACATATTCTCCTCTTCTTTGAGAGCATAATAGGAGTCTCTGCAAGGCATATAACTGTAACATGGATTTATAAAAGAAATAGTTTGCCCTTTTGTTAACTAAATTTTTCATTATCAAGGCTCTTTTACTGTCAAGCACTAAGAGTAGTCAAGCGCTGCTGTCCTTAGACCTTAGACCGACAGTTCTAATGTTCTAGGGATTGGTGACATGCACATCTTGATATTTGATCATAACATAACTGGATTCATCCTGATCAATCATTTGAACAATAATTTATCACTATTATTTTTATCATGTAAATTTTTTATTTTGATGAACTTCTTGATGAAATGCTGTTTGATTGTCCAGATCAACACTGCCTCCTCCACTCTTTTTATGATAATTCAGTTTTGTGTTCACACAACAAAAGTAATAAGCTACCATAGGGTAAAGTCATTTTACAGTGTAAGTAATTTGTCCAAATGCTTTATATGGACACAGGCATGGTACTCACCAGGTTCAAAATTCAGAAAATCTTACACTCTTAAGGTACGTTATTCAGCACTGTTTTATTGCAATTTACGAATTGATCTTTATAATGTATAGACTGGAAACTACTAGATTTATGTAGTGGTCAAGTCAGTAATGTTGTAAATGTGACCAGAATTTCTTCATTATCATTATTATAACCATTACAATTCTGCCCTATACATCACACATATATAGATAGAAAGAACAGGATTTGTGTGGGCATGATATAAGCAGAAAAATTGGCGTCATTTCCACTGCAGTCATTTGGATATATTGTTGGAATTTTTTCGATATTTACTGGACATTTTATTATCTGGCATTTGTTTACTGGGTTCTGTTTGGCATTTAGATGGTAGTACTCAGTTTTTGTGGTCACTTTAACTGTTTACATTATTGATAACTTCTTTTTGCTTGTGGTGTCAGAGTTGTGAACTTAAATATTGATCTGTATAGTAAACTGTTTGTGACCTTATTGTTGGTTGTTGACACATATTTGATGGTATCAGTAAAACTAATAAATGAAAATTCAAATATAGACATTTTAAAACCATGTTATTCTTTAGGTTCATTGCAGTTTAAGAATATACATGTACATGTTTTTAGCTCACCTGTCACAAAGTGACAGGATGAGCTTTTGTGATCGCTTCTCGTCCGGCGTCCGTCCGTCGTCCGTCCGTCCGTCGTCCGTCCGTAAACTTTTACTTTAAATGACATCTCATCATAAACCACTAAGCCAATTTCATCCAAACTTCGCAGGAATGTTCCTTTGGTGGTCACCTTTAAAAATTGTTCAAAGAATTTAATTCCATGCAGAACTCTGGTTGCCATGGCAACCAAAAGAAAAAACTTTAAATATCTTCTTTTAAAAAACCGAAAAAGCTAGAGCTTAGATATTTGACATGAAACATCTTCTAATGAGTGTCTACCAAGATTGTTCAAATAAAAGCCCTGGGGTCAAAATTGGCCCCGCCCCAGGGGGTCATTGATTTTCCCTATATGTATATATATAGTAAAAACTTAAAAAATCTTCTTTTAAAGAACTCAAAGAGCTAGAGCTAAGATATTTAGCATGAAACATGTTCTAATGGGTGTCTACCAAGTTTGTTCAAATAAAAGCCCTGGGGTCAAAATTGGCCCCGCTCCAGGGGGTCATTGATTTTCCCTATATGCATATAGTAAAAACTTAAAAAATCTCCTTTTAAAGAGCCCGAAGAGCTAGAGCTTAGATATTTGGCATGAAACATCTTCTTATAAGTGTCTACCAAGATAGTTCAAATAAAAGCCCTGGGGTCAAAATTGGCCCCGCCCCAGGGTGTCATTGATTTTCCCTATATGCATATAGTAAAAACTTAAAAAATCTTTTTTTAAAGAACCCAAAGAGCTAGAGCTAAGATATTTAGCATGAAACATCTTCTAATGAGTGTCTACCAAGATAGTTCAAATAAAAGCCCTGGGGTCAAAATTGGCCTCGCCCCAGGGGGTCATTGATTTTCCCTGTATGCATATTAGTAAAAATTTAAAAATCTTCTTTTAAAGAATTCATGGAGCTAGAGCTAAGATATTTAGCATGAAACATGTTCTAATGGTTGTCTACCAAGTTTGTTCAAATAAAAGCCCTGCCTGGGGTCAAAATTGCCCCGCCCCAGGGGGTCATTGATTTTCCCTATATGTATATAGTAAAAACTTAAAAAATCTTCTCTTAAAGAACCAAAAGAGCTAGAGCTAAGATATTTAGCATGAAACATGTTCTAATGGGTGTCTACCAAGTTTGTTCAAATAAAAGCCCTGGGGTCAAAATTGGCTCCGCCCCAGGGGGTCATTGATTTTCCCTATATGTATATAGTAAAAACTTAAAAAATCTTCTTTTAAAGAACTCAAAGAGCTAGAGCTAAGATATTTAGCATGAAACATGTTCTAATGGATGTCTACCAAGTTTGATCAAATAAAAGCCCTGGGGTCAAAATTGGCCCCGCCCCAGGGGGTCATTGATTTTCCCTCTATGTTACATATAGTAAAAACTTAAAATCTTCTTTTAAAGAACTCAAAGAGCTAGAGCTAAGATATTTAGCATGAAACATGTTCTAATGGGTGTCTACCAAGTTTGTTCAAATAAGAGCCCTGGGGTCAAAATTGGCCCCGCCCCGGGGGTCATTGATTTTCCCTATATATGTGTATATCAAAAACTTAAAAAGTATTCTTTGAAAAAACCTAAATAGCTAGAGTTAAGATATTAAGCATGAAACATCTTCTAGTGAGTGTCTACAAAGTTTGTTCAAATAAAAGCCCTGGGGTCAAAATTGGCCCTGCCCTGGGGGTCCTTGATTTTCCTTATATGTGTATAGGAAAAACTTAAAAAACATCTTTGAAAAAACCCAAATAGCTAGAGTTTAGATATTAAGCATGAAACATGTTCTAGTAAGTGTCTACAAAGTTTGTTCAAATAAAAGCCCTGGGGTCAAAACTGGCCCCGCCCCAGGGGTGTCATTGTTTTTAACTATATGTGTAATTAGTAAAAACTTAAAAAATCTTCTTTAAAAAAACACAATGAGCTACAGCTTAGATGTTTAGCATGAAATATCTTCTTATGGGTGTCTACCAAGTTTGTTCAAATAAAAGCCCTTGGTTAAAATTGGCCCTGCCGGGGGTAGGGGAGGGCAGATCATTGTTTTTCATTATAAGTGTGTACATCATGAAACGTCTTCTTATAGGTGTCTTCCAAGTTTGTTCAAATAAAAGCCCTGGGGTTTAAACTGGCCCCGCTCCGGGGGCCTACATACAGGTGAGCGACCTTAGGGCCATCATGGCCCTCTTGTTCTAGTTTTATCACTGCTTACTATCTGTATAGTTTTCTTCTGCATTGACTGAAGTATAAGTATAGTATTGCTGTATTCAGTTTCCAAACTCTTGTACTATAAATTAGTGATGATGCGATCAACTTCCTAATGTGTTCATTAATATTTCAGGCAGCTATTAAGATAAAACACTGACTTAATTAGTTATTGTAAGAAAGCTGTTTCAGTATAGCTTCGACAGTTTAACTTTTGCATGCTAGGATCCAAACCCAGTGTTGTCAGTGACAAAAGATTCAATGAAATCTTGACAGATACATACAGGATGTTTACTATTAGTATTTTAATAATGATAGAAAGAAATTGAACAAAGATAATGGTATTTCAACTTAAGAGAAAAATACATCACCAGTTCCTAAATTCTTTCTCGATTTCTATAATGTTTATAAGTTTAGTACTCAGGATGTATTGTCATCACTTAAACATCCGTCTGAAATGTGTTCTAGAACCGTCGTATGCCTTTAATGAGTATAAGATGTACATAATTATTGTATAATAAACAATAACTCTCACTATTACTCAGCTTAAATGCTTCTAATAGCTTTTGATACAATAGAAAAATACAAAAAACATCAGTTTTTTGGTTTTTTTTAATCTCTTCTGGTTATTTCTTTCACATTTGTATAAAGGAAATCAATTGTCAATTTGTGACCTGAAGAGCTCTGCACATTCAGGTTTCATTTTTGTAATTTCCTTGTGTTTATTCTGGGTAATTGATTTCAAATGATGAAAGTTTGATTTCTGGGAGAAAAAGAAATGAATTTTTAGAATATATATAATGATAATAACCAGAATTTTTTTTCCTGTAAAGAATGCCTTATATTTACTTTGCTATTATGCTACATACATGACTGTATGTTTATTATAATATATCAAAAATTAGAAACATCACTAGCACAGTGTAAATAAAGTAATAGTTTGTAAACCAAAATGAATGTTTTTTGGTAAATGATATCTGATAATTAAAGATATTATACTCTCTCATATAATCCAGCTTGTATTATGTTGTTTACAAGTTTTATTGACATAAGATTACTGGCACATTACAGTCATTCTTGTGTACAGTAAAGCTGTTGAAAATATTTTGTTTGTATTTTTGATATCACAAACTTTGATCCTATTATTGGAAAAGGTGTACTTTATAAAAAGATAAAAATGTTTAAACTGTGTATAAAGGGCATTTAAGAATGCTGATAAATAAGTATTGAATTTTTTATTAGTTTATTTGATTTGCTCTGGTTGGTCAAATATATTTGTTGGTATCATGGGACAGGTAATGTTTTTGGAGTTAACTACAATGTAGATTTCTCATGATTTGAAAATATCACTGGATTTTTTATTTCGTTTTGGCTTACCGTATGTGATAAAGGTTT